>NC_142360.1:28050129-28135129 GCF_059441175.1 Urocampus carinirostris
GAGCCAACTCTCAATCGCCTCACTTGCTTTGATGCTTTATATTACAAATCATGATGTTGTATAAAGAAGTTAAGAAAAAAAGGAAGTATAAAAGGGGAAAATGAAAAAAGACAGGTTTGTGGTGATCCCTTTAATCAGTATATTAATAATAATAATAATAATAATAATTTCCTTTGTATTGTCATTCTTTGTAACAGTGTACACAGAACGAAATGTCGATACACCTGACCCGTTGTAGCGAGTCGATGCAGCCGCAGCCAACAGAGGGCGCCGCCATTACAGTATATTACCAACAATAATTGAATGCAGAAAATGAATTCATAATTTAAATTAAAAAATGTATTATTCTACTTAATTATACTTGCATGTGTTTTTTCATTCTAAAGTGAACGTCCAAGCTTCTTAATTTTTGAACTTTTTTCATAATGAATCTCATTCATGTCGAGCAACTCAGTATCTCACAACAAAATGTTAATTCACAATATATATGATATAACGAAACACGTGTACAATATAACACGTTAAACTACATACATACACACGTATGGTGTAAGATTATTTAGTATTTTGTATGGGAAAATACGACAGTTTGTAAGGGCATGGAGCCCTGGAACTTGACAGGTATGGCGTTATGACAAACCAATGTTATGGTAAGAGCTAATCTATCAGTCTTCACCTAAATGTGCTTCCCTAAAATAGGTTAAATACACCTTAGAGCAGGGGTGTCAAACTCATTTTAACTCGGGGGCCACACGATAGAACAAACATTCTCTCAGGGGCCGGACTAGTAGATTAGAGAGAAAGAAAAAAAGAAACAAATAAGAGAAAGAGAGAAAATTAGAGAGGGCGGGATAAAGAAAGAGAGAAAAAGAGAGAGAGAGATAAAAGAGCGAGAGAGGGAGCGTGCGAAACAATAGAGATAAACAGAGAAATAGTGAGAGGGGGAAAGAAAGAGAAAGAATGAAATCCAAAGAAAAATAGAAAGAGAGAAGATAAAAGAGGAGAGAATGAAATAAATAGTGAAGGAGAAAGAGAGAGAAAAAAAAGAGAGAGAAAATGAAAGAAGGATGAGAGAGCAAAAGAAGATAGAAAGACACAGAGAGATAGAGACACAAAGGAACAAAAAAGAGAGACAGAGAGAGTGAAAGAGAAAGGAATAGAAAGTGAGTGAAAAAGGGAGCAAGAGAGAGAGAGATAGAAAGTGAGAGAATAAGGGAGGAAGAGAGAGAGTGAGAGAGAGAGAGAGAAAAAATACAAGTACAGCATTTGTTTGAGGCACCTGGCTTTGGCAACATCAAGTGGACATATTTCAACCTGCAGCTTGTTTTTCTCTTGCGCTTCTCTGAGCGTTCTCGCGCGGGCCGGATTCAATCCCTCAGCGGGCCTAATCTGGCCTGCGGGCCGCCTGTTTGACACCCCTGCCTTAGAGCGATTGTTTGTGTTGTAAATTAAGTCAATAAAATAAACTTCTTTACACAACTCATCTTTGATTTTATGCTACACAGTCTTACATTGTTTGTAAGGGTTATTATACCTCATAAGGGAGATTGCAATTATTAAGGGAGCAATTGGCTGAGGATGTCATGTTGAATAAAAGCACCATTTATATCTTGTATGATCTTAGACGTTGTCATTCATAGAATAGAATAGAATAGAATATACCTTTATTGTCATTGTTACAACATGGGATATATTGTGACAACGAAGTTGGACGTGGCACTCCAGGGCCCACATTTTACAGTGAGGATAAGGAAAACAAAGAGATAAGGGAACTAAGAAGATAGGCTTTGTTTTCCTCCGGAGGGGGGGTGTATGAGGGGGTGAGGGACAGACAGAGATGGCCGGATCCAACTAGATGTTTGATCTTACTGTACACACGGTCCGGTGTTTTTTTTCCCTAATTGCTTTAATGAGTTAAGCCGAAAAAGCCGGTTCTCTAAAAAGAGACGGACTTCCTTTCGTGAAATGAAATGATCTGCATTTATATAGCGCTTTTCAAGTCAATGACTTCCCAAAGCGCTTTACAGTGTACTTCACATTTCCCAATAGCGGCCTTGTATTGCAGCCATGTAAGACGCTAACCTGCTTATTGGGGGTATTAGGGGTTCAGTGTCTTACCCAAGGACACTTCGACATGTAACACGGACAAGCCGGGATTCAAACTGGGATCCTTGATCCCAAGACGAGCGCTCTACCTCCTGAGCTACTGCCGCCCCGTTTTCTCTCACTCTCTTTCTCTCTCTTTTTCTTTCTATCTCTCTCTTTCTCTCTCTCTCTCTCTCACTCTGTATCTTTAGCTCTCTTTTCTCTCTCTCTCTCTCTCTCTCTGCTCTCTCTAGTTGACTCTAATTGTATCCCTCTATATCTCTCTCACTCTCTCATTCTGTTTACCTCTCTCTCATTCTGTTTCTTTCTCTCTTTCTTTCTTTCTTCCCCCCTCTTTATTTGTCTCTCCCTTTGTTTTCTCTCTCTCTTTCTCTCTCTCTCTCTCTCTCACTCTGTATCTTTGGCTGTCTTTTCTCTCTCTCTCTCGCTCTCTCTCTAATTGACTCTAATTCTATCCCTCTATGTCTCTCTCACTCTCTCTTTCTGTTTACCTCTCTATCATTCTGTTTCTCTCTCTTTCTTTCTTTCTTCCCCCCTCTTTATTTGTCTCTCCCTTTGTTTTCTCTCTCTCTTTCTCTCTCTCTCTCTCTCTTTCTCTCACTCTCTCACTCTGTACCTTTAACTCTCTTTTTCTCCCTCACTCTCTCTCCCTTTCTCTCTCTATCTCTCTCTCTTCCCTCTCCCTCTCTTTCTCTCTCTCTCTCTCCTGAGCTACTGCCGCCCCTTTCACTACACAACTACCACGGAATGATGCATGATGGGAAATCCCCAGGCGGCAGACGCATGCGCACAGTAGCATCAAACAACTCGCTTCGTTTGGAATGTAAAAAACAATACCGAGATAGAGGCTACCGCGGCCAACTCGTTTGACTTGATCGATTTGCCGTTTGGTGATAGTTGGTGTTTTCCCGGGTGGTACCCATCATTGACAAATTTGCTTTTTTTCGTACAGATTTTCTCAAAATGTATACTAAACGTACTTTGTACGGCAAAAACGGACAGGTTGACAGAAAGAGTGAACAAACATAAACATTCATGGGAGCGATAAACACAAGGAACTTCCACGATTGGTATCGCCCTCCCGTCTTGCGTCATACCTAATGCACCAAGTCAATCATAATTCTTGTGTAGACGCAACAGACTATGCATGCAAAAACCGAGAAACGAAAACCGGCTCGCGTACACAAGAAACGGATTCACTTACATTGCAAAGAAGAATAGTTATCCATCATCCAGGTAGCGGTTCCAATTCTCAGGAAAATAAAGAGGGGGGGGGGGGGAGCAACAGCCCCCTGGTCCGTATGGCCGAGTGTTTTGGATCAGGATCAGTCAGACAAACGGAATTGGGTTGCCTTGAAGACGGGCACCTTGACCCAATCCACTAGCCGCATCTTTACCACCCCCGTAGCTAGAAAGCGAAGATGATCTCATCCGTGCGATTCGTTTATGGCAGCCTCACGATTCCATGTCAGGAATCGATGACACGGTTCCCGATGCGCGTCCGTGGAAAGATCGTCCGGGATGCACCGGACCACGCACACGGTCGAATCCTGCGAAACGCTTCCTTATGTCCTCCTGCCGCACTCGCTGGAGGGTCTCTTCGCCTCCATCTATGTCTTTTGGGCGAGGAAGAAGAGGAGGCGGCGAGGAGATGGAGGAAGATGGAACCGCGACGTGGAAAGTATGCTTTGCGTCTGAGACTGTAGCTCGTGAGCGCGGCGCGCCGGGGAGAGAGAGGGAGCGAGAGAGAGAGAGAGAGAGGGGGGGGGGGGGGATAGAAAGATAGAGAAAATAAAGGGAGAAAGAAATAAAGAGGGGGAAGAAAGAAAGAGAGAGAGAAACAGAATGAGAGAGAGGTAAACAGAAAGAGAGAGTGAGAGAGAAATAGAGAGAGAGAGAGAGAGAGAGAGAGAGAGAGAGAGAGAGAGAGAGAGAGAGAGAGGGGATAAAGGGAGAAAGAAAGAAAGAGGGGGGAGATTGAAATAGAGAGAGAAACAGAATGAGAGAGGAATAAACAGAAAGAGAGAGTGAGAGAGAAAATAAAGGGAGAAAGAAATAAAGAGGGGGAAGAAAGAAAGAGAGAGAGAAACAGAATGAGAGAGAGGTAAACAGAAAGAGAGAGTGAGAGAGAAATAGAGAGAGAGAGAGAGAGAGAGGGGGGATAAAGGGAGAAAGAAAGAAAGAGGGGGAGATTGAAATAGAGAGAGAAACAGAATGAGAGAGGGATAAACAGAAAGAGAGAGTGAGAGAGAAAATAAAGGGAGAAATAAATAAAGAGGGGGAAGATTGAACTAGAGAGAGAAACAGAATGAGAGAGATACACAGAAAGAGAGAGTGAGAGACAAACAGAGAGATAGATTTAGAGTCAATGAGAGAGAGGGAGGGAGAGAGAAAGAGAGAGAGAGAAAGATGGAGAGAGAGAGGGAGAGAAAGAGGGAGAGAAAGAGAGCAAAAAGGACAGAGGGAGACAGAGGGTGAGAGAAAGAGAGAAAGAGAGAGAGAGAAAATAAAGGGAGAGAGAAATAAAGAGGGAATCAGAATGAGGGAGAAATAAACAGAAAGAGAGAGTGAGAGATAAATAGAGAGATAGAATTAGAGTCAATGAGAAAGAGAGAGAAAGATGGAGAGAAAGAAAAAGAGGGAGAAAAAAGGTCAGAGAGAGACGGAGCAAGAGGCAAAAAGAGAGAGAGAGCAATAAGAAAAAAGTCAGAGTGAGGGAGAGAAACAAAGAGAGTGAGAGCAAGAGAAAAGGAGAGCGAAAGAAAGAAAGAGAGAGAGAGGAAGAGGAAGAAAAAAAGGTCAGAGAGAGAGAGCGAAAGAGAGAGAAAATAAAGTGAGAGACAACTAAAGATAGGGAGAGAAAGAAAGAGAGAGAGAAACAGAATGAGAAGGAAAGAAACAGAAACTGAGAGTGAGAGAGAAATAGAGGGATAGCATTAGAGTCAATTAGAGAGAGAGAGAGAGAGAGAGAGAGAGAGAAATTTATAGAAAGAAACAAAGGGAGAAAAAGGTCAGAGAAAGACATAGCAAGAGATAAAAAGATAGAGAGAGAGAGAAAGAGAGGAATAGAGAGCAAGAGAGAGAGAGGAAGAGAAAGAAAGAGAAAGAGAAGGTGAGGAAGAAAAAAGGCCAGAGAGAGAGAGCAAAAGAGTAAGAAAGGGAGAGTGAAAAGAAAATGTCAAAAAGGGTCAGAACAAAACAGAAGGAATGAGAGAGGGAGGGAGAGTAAAAGAGAGAATAATGAGAAAAAAGTCAGAACAAGAGAGAGAAAGAAAGAAAGCAAGGAACAAAAGAAGAAAGAAGGTCAGAGAGAGAGAGAGTAAGAAAGAAAGAGAGAGCAAGTAGAATAGTGACAAATAAGTCAGAGAGAGCGAAAGCGAGAGCGAAAGAGTGAGATAAAAAAGTCAGAACAAGAGAAAGGGAGAGCATGAGAGAAAGGAGAGAGAGAAGAAGAGGGAGAAAAAAGTCAGAGAGAGAGAAAGTGTGAGAGCGAAAAGAGAAAGAGCAAGAGAGCGAGAGAGAGAAATGAGAGAGAGAGACGGATATAGAGAGAAAGATATTAAAGTCAGTGTAAAAACTTGAGAGGGGTGAAGCAGAAGACAGAGACAACAAAAGAATAGAGAGAAGCAGAAAGAAAATGAGAGAAAGAGAGAAACAGACACAGGGAGAGCGCCAAAAGGAGAAACATAAAATAAAGGAAGGAGATTAAATAGGACTACGCAAATTTTCTGTTTTTTGTTCCGTACCGGAAATTGTCAAAAGCCTTCTCAGCAACATACGGAGTCGATGCAACACTTCACAACACCGTTTAATGGATCCCCAATAAACCATGCATGTTCACTGTTGAGACACTTCATGATGAAAACCCACAGAACAAACTGTAGACACCCACAAACGCCAGCAAAGCAACGGGAAGAAATTTGATCGGGTGAGTGGTAGGGGTGGCTGGATCTCTTCACACATAGCACGCTCCTCTTTCCCACTCGCTCAGCGCTGTGTGTGCGGAAGGTAGATATGTCTTTCTCGTTTGCTAAATTTGGTGACATTTTTACTGAAGAACTTTGCTCACACCTTTTTTGGAAACCATTATTAAGAAAACAATTGTCAAAATGAACCTCAAGTGGTAATGAGTTGGGTTGGCGAAGTCATGCTAACGGCTAAATGCTAACAGCTACATGCTAACAAATTATGCTAACGGATACATGCTATCGAGTCTTGGTTTGCTAAAGGCTACATGCTAACGAGTTATGATAACTGCTACCTGATAATGGTTACATGGTAACAAGTCACGCTAACAGCTACATGCTAACAAATTATGCTAACGGATACATGCTATCGAGTCTTGCTTTGCTAAAGGCTACATATGCTAACGAGTTATGATAACTGCTACCTGATAATGGTTACATGGTAACAAGTCACGCTAACAGCTACATGCTAACAAATTATGCTAACGGATACATGCTATCGAGTCTTGCTTTGCTAAAGGCTACATATGCTAACGAGTTATGATAACTGCTACCTGATGATGGTTACATGGTAACAAATCACGCTAACAGCTACATGCTAAGGAGTCATCCACTCGTTAGCATCCACCATTTGCCATTGGTGATATTTCATGCGGGACAGTGACCCACTTGGGCCACCCCTGGAGACCTCCCTGGTTACCATGGTGACCCGTTGAGATAAATGGGCCCCATGCATTCCAGGTGGGTAACATTGGCAGTTCTGTACAGTATAGCAGTTTTCTCACTAGTCTCAAGTGATTGTAGAAACTATCCCGGCTAGCGACCAGTATCCCTGCTGCCTACGATTATCCTCGCTCGACACGGAAGCACTGCTCTCTCTCTTTCTCTCTCTCTCTCTCTCTCTCTCTCTCTCTCTCTCAAACGCTACAGGGTCCTGCCTCCGTTTCTGGCTCTTGACAATATTGTTTTGTTGATTTAATAGCGAATGGTCAGACAACCCCTAAGCGAGCAAGTCTTTCGCAAGCAGGAAAAAGTTTTGTCCGCCACTTTCAGCCTAGAGGTAAGATCTTAAGCCAAAGCCTGAGCCCAAACCCAAGCCCAAACCCCACCCAGTCTGAATTTTAATATCAATCATTCTGTTCAGGTCGGGCCAAACTTCTCTCTGGCCGACAAAAGACAGGCTCTACATGTAGCGAGGCGCTCTTTGCTTAACAACACCCCCCACCCCTCTCTCGTGCAGTTCGTGCTGCCAGACCCAAAGAACCCGGAGCGCTTTGGAAACCGGGATCACCCCATCTCCATCCAAGTCATGACAAATAAAATAGGAAATATACTCTCCAAAAACTCATAGGGCCGGTTCATTCACGACCAACATATCACCAATTAAGACTGAAGCTCAAGGCCTCTGTGTAAAATGCACCGGCCGCCATTGCACTCAGGCATGGGAATGAAGGATTTTATACATTTGACTATAAAGGATTTTATACGATTGAATACAAGTTGCATTTATTGAGTGCAATGAAGATTTTCACCGAGTAGGCTATAGTTCAATGACAGGTCACGCCGTTCCAAATGCAAAATATTTTGACTGGGGAATTTTGATAACAGGACGGTGGACGGCAGGCGATGTTTTGAGAACAAGGACCTGATGACGTAGAAACGCTCGGTGTTGTTTTGAGTTTTCTAGACATCGCGACGCCCAAGGGGGGCTTCCTTGGCACGCCCATGGGAGGAGTCTAGACGCCATCTTGCGGGGAGACGTGGGCCGAGAGGAGAAAGCTAGAGGACTTCAGAGAAGGCTACACAGAGACTCGAGCGACACTAATTCGGCTAATTCGGCCATATTCGATGGAGTTCACTTAGTTAAATTGTTTATGAAATTAAACCTGCCCCCGTGTGAAAATGTCAGCTTCCTGTTTACCTTTTCCCTCAAGGAACGAGCGCGCATAAATTGTTCGGTGAGTGTAGGTTATGTTTGGTTAATGGAGTCGGACAACTAACTCGAACAATTTGGTAAACGGTACAGTTTTGATATTAAATTCCTAACAGTGGAGTAATAGATTATTTCTTATTTAAAGAATAAACAATATGTCATGATTCCTGATGTGACTCAGCTGCGCCCGCTCATTTGGCGCCAACTGCCGCGGGTTTTGATTGGCTCCCTGTCAGTACTTGAACCTAGTCCTATCAGTCCCTTGTTGTCAGTCCGTCTGCGAACCTCAGTGAATACTCGGCAAGCCTTTTTTGACCTTGACTCCCACCTGTCTCGTTTTTGTTCCCGTCTGTCTCTGGCTAAGACCTGTTTTGCTCCTGACCACATCTGTTCTCCCGTCCCGGCTTACGACCTCTTTTTGTCCCCCGACCACGTCTACTCTCCCGTTCTGGCTTACGACTCGCTTCCGAATACCGTCCCGGCTACCGACCCGTTTTTTTTTCGTCCCTGACACCGCCATCGCTCGCTACGGAAGATCCACTCCCGCGTTCGGAGCACAATCCGAGTACGAGAGCGACTTGCTTCCCGCGCCCAGCGAACACCGGATCGTGGGCACAGCCCTTCCTCTCTCTTCCAATAAAACTTGTGGTAAACGTCACGCAAGTGGGTCCTGTTTCCGTTCTGGTCCTGACACAATAATTCACTCTGTGCATAATATTACATTATTATAAGTAACATACTGATCAAGTGAACCCCCACAAATTCTGTATGTTTTCTTTTTTTCTTCTTTTTTTTTCTTCTAGCGTTTTACTTATATTTTCCGCTTTTTTTCCGCTTTTTTCTTCTTTTTTCGTCTTTTGTTTTTCATTTTCCCTTTTTCTTTTTTTTCAAAAGTCTTTGATCTGTGCAGCCCTTTGAGACTCTTTGTGATTAAGGGCGTCACAAATAAACATGACTTGACTTGACTCCTTTTTCCTCAATCCACTTTTCATTGGGTGGGCAGAGCGTATCTGTGGGTGGGCACTGCCCCCCTCTGGTAACGCCCCTGTGCGAGAATTTCACCTACCATGAATAAGGCATTCACAAAAAACATTGTTTTGAAGAAGTACGAGCTTAACACGTTTTAAACAAAAGCTAGTAAAACCTTGAAATACTTGCATTCAGATAGAAGAATACTGCAGTTTTATGTTGATCTGTAAAGGGCACAATGATGCCCCCTAGTGGCTGATGCAATACTCCTTCCTTTTCCTATCTCTGGGAGTATTTTTTTCTGGTATTACTATAGTAATATTTTGTATTATTTTTATAGTATTCCTGTCGCAGTGTTTTGTAGTATTTATGAAATATTTCTGTGCTAGTATTTTTTTGCAGTATTTTGTAGTATTTCCGTGGTTGTGTTTTTTTAGTATTTCTGTAGTATTTTTATGCCCGTTTTTTTTTTTGTAATATTTCTTAGGTATTTTTGTAGAATTACTGTAGTATTTTATTGTATTTTTTTAGTATTTTTCAAGCATTACTGTAGTCGATTTTTGCAGTATTTTTGTAGTCATTTTGTAGTTTTACTGCAGTAGTATTTTTCTAATATTTCTGTAGTATTATTGTAGTATAATATTGTAGTTTTATTTTGTAGATCAGTAATAGTTTTGAAACATTAGATTTGTTGTTTGTATTTCTTTAGTGTTTTTGTAGTATTACTGCAGTAGTATATTTTCGGTATTTTTAAATAGTATTAATGCAGCATTTCTGTAGTATTTGTGGAGTATTGCTGTAGTAGTATTTTTGTAGGGTAGTATTTCTGGTATTACTGTAGTATTGTGTTGTATTATTTTTACAGTGTTCCTGTCATAGTATTTTGTAGTGTTTATGAAATATTTCTGTGCTAGTATTTTTTGCAGTATTTTGTAGTATTTCGGTAGTTGTGTTTTTGTCGTATTACTGTAGTATTTTTTTAGTATTTCTGTATTTTTGAAATACTTCTGTGATTTATTTTTTGAGTATTCTGTGGGAGTATTTCTGCTGTAGCATTTCTGTAGTAATTTTGTGGATTACAGTAAAAGTAGTATTTTTATAATATTATTGTAGTATTTCTTTTGTAGTATTTCTGTAGTATTTTTGTGGTTGTACTCTTGTGGTATTTCTTTAGTAGTTTTTTAGCATTGCCATGAATGTATTTTTGCTGTATTTTGCAGTATAACAGTAGTATTAGTACTTTTGTCGTATTTCCATAGTAGTATTTCTGGACTATTTTGTAGCATTGGTATAGTAGTATTTTTGAAATTTTTCTGTAGTAGTGTTTTTGTTATATTTCTTTAGTATTTCTGTAGTAGTATTTTTGTAGAAATGCTATCAATGTATTTCTGTGCAGCTCTTTGAGACATTTTCCAATAAATATGACTTGACTGGATTAATAGTATTTTTGGTAATATTTGTGTAGTATTTCAATAGTATTTTTGTCACTGTAAAAGTATTTTTGTATTATTTATTTAGCAGTATTTTTGTAGTATTTCTGTATTACACAGTGTTTTCTGTGGAATTATTTTTGGAGTATTTCTGAAACATTACTGTATTAGGTTTGTTTTTTGTATTTCTTTAGTGTTTTTGTAGTATTACTGTAGTAGTATAGTTTTAGTATTTTTGCATAGTATTACTGCAGCATTTCTGTAGTATTTAAGGAGTATTTCTGTTGTAGTATTTTTGTAGTGTAAAAGTATTTTTGGATTATTTATTTAGTTGTATTTTTGTGGTATTTCTGTATTACATAGTGTTTTCTGTAGAAGTATTTTTGTTGTATTTCCGTAGTATCTTTTATTTTCAGAACAAAAGCCAAATAATACATCTCATCTCATTAGCCGTACAGCTTATCCTCATTAGGGTCGCGGGGGGGCTGGAGCCCATCCCAGCCATCTCCGGGCAGTGGGCAGGGGACACCCTGAACTGGTTGCCAGCCAATCGCAGGGCACACAGGGACAGACAACTCATTCGCTCATTCACACCTAGGGACAATTTGGACCGGCCAATTCACCTGAAATGCATGTTTTTTGGAAACGTGGGAGGAAACCGGAGTGCCCGGAAGAAACCCACGCAAGCACGGGGAGAACATACAAACTCCGCACAGGATGTCCGGAGCTGGATCCGAACCCAAAAATAATAATAATACATTAAGTCTCTAAATTTTATATTAAGTATGGTAGTATTTTTGTAGTATTTCTGTCATAGTATTATTGTTCTTTCTGTATCATAGTATTTCTGTAGTATTTTTGTAGTATTTCTGTAGTATATTTTTAATGTTTGGAATGAAAGCAAAACAATACAATACGTCTCTGTTTTAAACACTAAATTTGATATTAGAAGAAACTTAAAAGGCACAATGATGCCCCCTAGTGACTGATGCAATAGTCCTTCCTTTTCCTACCTCAGCCGACATGTTTAGTTACCATAGCAACAGGAAATAACAAAAAAAACGTTTTTTGTGTGTGTTTTTTGTTTTGTTTTTATATTTTGGGATTTCTGAAGTTTGTATGTTTGGGTACGTTGTTTCCTTATGAAAATTTAGTATATTGTATAATTGCAAAGTTGTTATTATCTATTCTTTGCAATGGGAAGAAAAACATGTACGTTTGTTTGCCTGTGATGTTGAACGATTTTGTTTATCAATAAAAATTAAAAAAAAATCAATAAAATTGAATAAAACCACAGGATAACACCGACAGCTAAAAAAATCCACCTAAAAGCATTCCTGCAATGTTTAGCGATCTTCGTTTTATCCGTCTGTTTGGCTTCATAACATCCCTTTAAAAGTAAACAGACTCGTCAGATGATTTCCATTATGGCTGTTAGCCTCTGACCTTTTGATTGGCACCGCTCTTGGCCAATTGCAAGCTTTCTTTCAAGGTTCTTAGCCAGTGACATCCTTCGAGGGAAAACAACGTCATGACCAATTTAGCTTTAAAAATATGTAGCCAATTTAAATATGGATTGACACCAGGGTTGGGTAGGGTTACTTTAACTGGATTACTTTCAATGACTTTTGGATTACTCCAATGCCAACGATGCTAATAAAAGACAAAAGAAACTAAATATGAATCAAATGATGACTCACAACACGTGGTAGGCTTTCTCTCCTGGCTTTGATCTCTTTGATCTCCGGCAAAATGTGTTCCAGGTTGGAACGAAAAGGTGCTACACAAACTACACATAGTCTCAAAGGACAAAGTCTATGAGACCGCTTACCTGTCCTGTTGACCAAAGAGCTTCTGGGGCAGGAAGTTGTGGTTGAAGCTCACCCTGAAGATCAATGGTTGTCGGATCCGGTATCTCCAGTTGGAGATAAACTGGCCTTGGTTAAATTCATTCCTATCCACAGGACCCCAGGAACCAGTTTACGGGGACCAAGTTCTTGTGAACATGTTGAGGAAGGATTTGGGTGAAACTTGGCCTGAGGGTCTTTCGGACTGGCAGGACTCCTTGTAGGATCCTCCTGCCGAGGTCACCAAAGTGTCCTGTAGAATAAGAACAGATCAGCGGTTAAAGCACTGGTGTCAAAAAGGCGGCCGGCGGGCCGGATCAGGCCCACTAAGGGATTGAATCCGGCCCGCGAGACAACACTCAGAGAAGCGCAAGAGAAAAACAAGCTGCAGGTTGAAATAGGTCAACTTGATGTTGCCAAAGCCAGTTGACTCGAACAAAGACACTGTACTTGTATTTCTCTCTCTCTCTCTCTCTCTCTCTCTCTCTCTATCTTTCTTGCTTTTCCACCCCTTTTCTCCCACTCTGTCTCTGTCTCTTTCACTCTCTGTGTTTCTCTTTTTCTCTTCCTATGTTTGTTCTTTGTCTCTTTCTCTCTCTGTGTCTTTTAACCTCTTTTGCTCTAACTTCCTTTTTTCCTTTTCTTTATTTTCTCTTTCTCTCTTCCTACCTTTCTTTTCTCTTTCCTCTTCTTCTGTCTTTTTATTCCTCTTTGGATTTCTTTCTTCCTCTCCCTTTCTTTTCCCCCTCTTTCACGACTTTTTTTCCTTTGTTTCTCACGCTCTCTCCCTCTCTCTTTTTTTCTTTCTTTGTCCCACCCTCTCTCCTTCTCCCTACCTCTTTCTCTTATTTCTTTATCTCTTTTTCTTTCTCTTGAATCTACTAGTCCGGCCCTCGACAGAATGTTTGTTCTATCGTGTGGCCCCCGAGTTAAAATGAGTTTGACACCCCTGGGTTAAAGTTATGTCTACTACCCACAATTCCCTGGTCCATCTTATTTAAAAGATAGCAATTAGCACTGAGCTAATGATGCACTTGCTCCAAAACTTAGCATCTTAGTAGATTTTCGTTGTATATTTGCAGCATTTCTGTCGTATTTTTGTGCTGGTATTTTTGTTATTTTTGTAATATTTCGTAGGTATTTTCCATAGTATTACTGTAGTAGTATTTATGCTAGTTTTTTGTAATATTTCTTCGGTATTTTTGTAGTAAATGGTAAATGGTCGGCATTTACAAAGCGCTTTCCTAATCAATGAAGTATCACTGTAGTAGTATTTTGTGGTATTTCTGTAGTATTTTTCAAGCATTACTGTAGTCGAATTTTTGTAATATTTGTGTAGTCATTTTGTAGTTTTACTGTAGTAGTATTTTTCTAATATTTCTGTAGTATTATTGTAGCATAATATTGTAGTAGTATTTTGTAGAAGTTCAGTAATAGTTTGGAAACATTACTGTATTAGATTTGTCTTTTGTATTTCTTTAGTGTTTTTGTAGTATTACTATAGTAGTGTATTTTTAGTATTTTTGCATAGTATCATTGCAGCATTTCTGTAATATTTGTGGAGTATTTTTGTAGTGTAGTATTTCTTTGGGAGTATTTTTTCTGGTATTACTGGAGTAATATTTTGCATTTTTATAGTATTCCTGTCGCAGTATTTTTTAGTATTCATGTAATATTTCTGTGCTAGTATTTTTTGCAGTATTTTGTAGTATTTTTGTCATATTACTGTTGTATTTTTTTTAGTATTTCTGTAGTAATGTATTTTTGAAATACTTCTGTGATTTATTTTTTGAGTATTTCTGTGGGAGTATTTCAGCTTTAACATTTCTTTAGTATTTTTGTGTTTTACAGTAATAGTAGTATTTTTGTAATATTATTGTAGTATTTCTGCTGTAGTATTTCTGTAGTATTTTTGTGGTTGTACTTTTGTGGTATTTCTTTAGTAGTTTTTTAGCATTGCTATAAATGTATTTTTGTAGTATTTTGCAGTATAACAGTAGTATTGGTACTTTTGTCGTATTTCCATAGTAGTATTTCCGGACTATTTTGTAGTATTGGTATAGTAGTACTTTTTCTGTAGTCATGTTTTTGTTTATTTCTTTAGTATTTCTGTAGTAGTATTTTTGTAGAAATGCTAACAATGTATTTTTGAAGTATTTCACAAGATGTTGTAATAGTTTTGAGACATTTTCCAATAAATATGACTTGACTGGATTAATAGTATTTTTGTAGTATTTGTGCAGTATTTCAACAGTATTTTTGTAGCGTTACTGTAAAAGTATTTTTGTATTATTTATTTAGTAGTATTTTTGTGGTATTTCTGTAGTATCTTTTATTTTCAGAACAAAAGCCAAATAATACATGAAGTCTCTAAATTTTATATTAAGTATGGTAGTATTATCGTAGTATTTCTGCATCATAGTATTTTTGTAGTATTTTTGTAGTATTTCTGTAGTATGTTTTTTATGTTTAGAATGAAAGCAAAATGATACAATACGTCTGTTTTAAACACTAAATTTGATATTTCGCTTGGTAGTCATTTTATAGTGTTTTTGTAGTATTACTGTAGTAGTATATTTTTAGTATTTTTCCATAGTATTATTGCAGCATTTCTGTAGTATTTGTGGAGTATTTCTGTAGTAGTATTTTTTTCGTGTAGTATTTCTTTTGGGAGTATTTTTTGGGGTATTTGTTGTAATATTTGTATTATTTCAAAATAAAACAACATTTTTTCATTATTAGTACACTGTTTCCTATTCTATTTATTGTCAGTCGACTGGGACCATTTTGAGAAAAGCCCGCCGGCCCGCACGTAGCTCACGGGCCGCGGTTTGGACAACCCTCCTTCCTTATGTACAAGCTTCCTTCCCACCATTGCTATCTCGGTTGGAATCCATGGTTGCTTTGTGGCCGAGAGGGCTGAATTAATAAAAGAGTCGGAATGGAAGACGAGTCCCTGAGGTCTGCCTTTTCTGGGACACTCACACAAAGAGATAACCTAGAGCAGGGGCGTCAAACGGGCGGCCCGCGGGCCAGGTTAGGCCCGCTAAGGGATTGAATCCGGCCCGCGAGACAACGCTCAGAGAAGAGCAAGAGAAAAACAAGCTGCAGGTTGAAATAGGTCCACTTGATGTTGCCAAAGCCAGGTGCCTCGAACAAACGCTGTACTTGTATTTCTCTCTCTCTCTCTCGCTTTTCTCTCTTGCTTTCTCTCTCTCTTTCTCTCTCTCTCTCTCTCTCTCTCTCTCTCGTGCTTTTCACTTTTTTCTCTTTCTCTTTCTCTCTCTCGCTTGCTTTTTATCTTCTCTCTCTCTCCTTCTCTCGCTCTCTCTCTCGCTTGCTTTTCAAGTCTCTCTCTCACTTGCTTTTCGATTTCTCTCTCTCTCTCTCTCTCGCTTGCTTCTTGCTTCTTTGTCTCTCGCTCTCGCTTTTCAATCTCTCTCGCTCTCTCTCGATTGCCTCTCTCTCTCTTTTGATTCTCTCTCTATCTCTCTCTCTCTCCCTCTCTCTCTCTCTCTCTCTCTCTCTCTCCTGCTTGCTTTTCACTTTCTCTTTCTCTCTCTCAATTTTTACTTTCTCTCTCTCCCTCGTTCTTCCCTTTCTCTCTCTCTCTCTCTTGATCTCAATTTTCCTTTTTTCTCTCTCTCGCTTTTCGCTCACGCTTTTTGCTTTTCGCTTTCCCTCTCGCGCCCGTTTTTCTCGCTCTCGCTCTCGCTTTTCGCTCTTGCTCTCACTTTTCTCTCTCTCTCTCTCTTGCTTTTCGTTCTCTTTCGCTCTGTCTCTCTCTCTCTCGCTCTCACTTTTCTCTCTCTCTCTCTAGCTTGCTTTTCGCGTTCCCTCTTACTTTTCTCTCCCTTTCTCTCTCGCACTTTCGCTTTCTCTCTCTCTCTCTCTCTCGCTTGCTTTTTGCTTTTTCTCTCTCGCTATTGCTTTTTGTTCTCTCTCTCTTGCTTTTTGCTCTCTTTCTCTCTCTCTCTCTCTCTCTCTCTCTCTCACTCTCTCTCACTTTTCACTCTCTCTCTCTCTCTGTCTCTCTCTCTTGCTTTTTTCTCTCTCTCTCTCTCTCTCTTGCTTGCTTTTCACTTTCTCTCCCTCTCTCGCTCTCACTTTTCCCTTTCTCTTACTGCTTTCTCTCTCGTTCTCTCTCCCCCTTTCCCTCTCTCACTTTTCGCTTTCTCTCTCTCTTGCTTGCTTTTCACTTTCTCTCTCTCTCTCTCTCTCTCACGGCCTTCTTCGGGGTCAAGTCGAGTCCAGTCGAGTATTTTGTAACGCTCTTAATCACGAAAAGTCTCAAAGGGCTGTACGGACCACAGACTACAATAGCATCCTCCCCTGATCTAAAACCGACATGAGGGCAAAGAAAAACTCAAGACATCGGCATTTGAAATCCATTGGTGACTTCTCTCCCTATTTTGAGTGTCTACTAAAGCTTCAACCTAACAGACATGGAAGAGAAACATCAGAGAAGTGACATTGGAAAAAGAATCTACCAAAATAATCAAAATGAATTCAACGATAACAGTAATAATCATTTTTAAAATGTGCTAAATGAATTACTACTAGAGAACAAAGTTCAAAATACAATTAAACAAGAAAATCGTGATTTATACGTCTTCTTCAAGATGAGGAGTCAAAAAATATGTGCTATGGCTTATAGCAGGGGTGTCAAACTCATTCTTACCCAGGGGCCACACGATAAAACAAACATTCTCTCGGGGGCCGGACGAGTTGATTTAGAAGAAAAAAGACAGAAATAAGAGAAAGGGCTGTGGTGCGATGTCAGGGCATCCTGGTGGAAAATGTTGTTTACAGGAACGGCGGGAACTGGACATAAGGCTGATAAGATAACGCTCGGTGAGTATTCCAGACATCGCGACGCTCTTCGACGAAATGGTGAAGGCCAGGGGGGGGGCTTCCTTGACACGCCCATGGGAGGAGTCGGCACGCCATTA
Organism: Urocampus carinirostris; assembly: GCF_059441175.1. Lineage (NCBI taxonomy): Eukaryota > Metazoa > Chordata > Actinopteri > Syngnathiformes > Syngnathidae > Urocampus > Urocampus carinirostris. Next base: position 28,067,332 of record NC_142360.1, read on the forward strand.
TGCGGGGAGAAGGTGGCCAATAGGAGAGAGAGGACTTGAGAAAAAGGCTTCCCACAGACGCCAACGACACTAATTACTAATTAAGTACAATAATAATTCAGTGACTAATTTTTGAATGAAGTAGTAAGTAATTATTAATAATTACTTTTTCAAGCATCTGATTCTATTCAGCAGAGGGTATTTAAGGACTGTGCCAATAGCAGAAGCTGTCTTTTTGATTGACGTTGATACTTCATACCAATGTAGTCTTATTTAATCTTCATGGTGGTGTAGTTGGAGCTCAGGTGGACTACAAGGTAGATTGTGACGCCACATAGTGGTGAAAGTGAGGTAATGAATCTGCACTGGTGAGAAGGTCTCTGTTCAAGAATGCATGCCATCAAGTTGCACTGGACCATCACCTAATGACTTGTGACCAGGATTACTTTCAATGACTTTTGGATTACTCCAATACCAAGAGATCAAAGCCAGGGGAGAAAGCTTACCACGTGTTGTGAGTCATCATTGTATTCATATCTAGTTTATTTTGGTCTTTTATTAGCGTATTTGGTATTGGAGTAATCCAAAAGTCATTGAAAGTAATCCAGTTAAAGTAACCCTACCCAACCCTGCTTGTGACACATGCAGAACCTGGAAAAGGAATGACTTGATTTGGCATGCTAGTGTTACAAAGGGATTAAAGCACCTGTGTCAAACAGGAGGCCTGCGGGCCAAATCAGGCCCGCTATGGGATTCAATCCGGCCCGCGAGACAACACTCAGAGAAGCGCAAGAGAAAAACAAGCTGCAGGTTGAAATATGTCAATGCCAAAGAAAGGTGCCTCGAACAAAGACATTGTACTTGTATTTCTCTCTCTCTCTCTCTCTCTCTCTCTCTTTTCCACCCCTTTTATCCCACTCTATTTCTGTCACTCTCTGTGTCTCTCTTTTTCTCTTCCTTTGTTGCTCTTTTTCTCTTTCTCTCTCTCTGTCTTTTTAACTTCTTTTGCTCTAACTTTCTTTTTTCCTTTTCTCTCTTTTCTCTTTCTCTCTTCCTACCCTTTGCGCTTTCTTTTCTCTTTTCTTTGTCTTTCTATTTCTCTTTAGATTTCTTTCTTCCGCTCCCTTTTTTTCCCCATCCCTCACGACTTCTCTTTTTTATATCATTTGTTTCTCACGCTCTCTCCCTCTCTCTTTCTTTGTCCTGCCCTCTCTCCTCTTCCCTGCCTCTTTCTCTTATTTCTCTTTTTATCTCTTTTGTTTCTAACATTCTCTCTCTCTCTCTCTCTCTCTCTCTCTCTCTCTCTCTCTCCCTCTTTCCCACCCTTTTCTCCCACTCTCTCTCTGTCTCTTTCACTCACTATGTCTCTTTTTCTCTTCCTTTGTTGCTCTTTTTCTCTTTCTCTCTCTCTCTGTCATTTTAACTTCTTTTGCTCTAACTTTCTTTTTTCCTTTTCTCTCTTTTCTCTTTCTCTTGTGCTACCCTTTGCGCTTTCTTTTCTCTTTTCTCTCCTTCTGTCTTTCTATTTCTCTTTAGATTTCTTTCTTCCGCTCCCTTTCTTTCCCCATCTCTCACGACTCCTCTTTTTGTATCTTTTGTTTCTCACACTCTCTTTCTTTGTCCCGCCCTCTCTCCTCTTCCCTCCCTCTTTCTCTTATTTCTCTTTTTATCTCATTTGTTTCTAACATTCTCTCTCTCTCTCCCTCTCTCTCTCTCTCTCTCTCTTTCTCCCTTTCTTTGTCCCACCCACCCCCTCTCTTTTTCTCTTGTTTCTTTCTTTCTGTTTTTCTTTCTCTTTAATCTACTAGTCCGGCCCACGACATAATATTTGTTCTATCGTGTGGCCCCCGAGTTCAAATCACCCCTGGATTAAAGGGACAGTGGGTATTATTTTGTGCAGGGCTGGGCATAGTACGGCCTTTATCAGCCGGCCCACCAAACTAAAATGGTCAAAATATAATGACAATATATGTCATTGTCAGTAAAGTACCATTAACGAAAATAAATGTTTTTGGTGCCAACTTTGTCCTTCAACCAAAATACTACTGGAAAAATACTACAAAATTACTACAAAACTAAATATTAAAAGGTAAGGTAAGCAAGTCGGAAGAGATGGGTTTTGAGTCCGTATTTAAAGATAGACATAATTTTCAGACAGAAAAATAAAAGAATAGATAAATACTACGAAAATACTACTACAGTGATAATATAATACAAAAATACTCCTAAAGAACAGAAAGTACAGTAATAGTATTAAAATACTAAACGACTACTATGGAAATACTCAAAATATACCGCAGATATTCATTATTGGTATAGATCATTTTTATATTTCTTTCGATTCTTTACACATTTAAAGAGACACTGTGTAAAGTTGGACCACTAGATGTCACTGTAACTCAATACAGTGTACGACTGAAAATGAAATGAGTGAATAAATAATACACACTGTCCCTTTAAATGTGAAAATTATGCAATAAAGGGGAGGCAGGTGAAGGATTGAAATCTTGAAGGGATGTGAAGAAAAGCCAAGAGGCCCAGGGGATATCCTAAGTTCCCAGAATGCTTTGCTCTAACCTACTTTGTTATATGTGTCTCTGTCTTTGTCTCTGCACTGGCCTGAGTGGGTTTTGTCTAACGTGCACATTTTTGGAGTTTTGCTATTATTTGGTGGACTGAACAAAAATCGTATTCATGTCAGAGAAATATATACATAGCAGCTAGAGAACGGTATAATAAAAGGGTGGGCGATACACACTACTATACTCTCTCTTGCACATACTACTATACTGCCATACAATCCCTACTATGCTGTCACTCACATACTACTATACTTTCATATCTACTGCTATACGCACTCACACATTACTATACCCTCTCACACTTATTACTGTACAAGGATACACACACGAGTATACCCTCTCAAAACTACTGTACTTTTATACTCACAGTACTATACTCTCTTGCACATATTGCTTTCCTGTCATACACACCCTACTATGCTGTTACTCACATACTACTATACTTTCACATTTACTGCTATATGCACTCACACACTACTATACTCTCTCACACTTATTACTGCACAAGGATACACACATTAGTATACCTCACAAAAACGACTATACTTTTATACTCACACTACTATACTCTCTTGCACATGTTACTTTCCTGTCATACACACCCTACTATGCTGTCACTCACATACTACAACACTATACTTTCACATTTACTGCTATACGCACTAACAAACTACTATACCCTCTCACACTTATTACTGTACAAGGATACACACACGAGTATACCCTCTCAAAACTACTGTACTTTTATACTCACACTACTATACTCTCTTGCACATATTGCTTTCCTGTCATACACACCCTACTATGCTGTTACTCACATACTACTATACTTTCACATTTACTGCTATATGCACTCACACACTACTATACTCTCTCACACTTATTACTGCACAAGGATACACACATTAGTATACCTCACAAAAACGACTATACTTTTATACTCACACTACTATACTCTCTTGCACATGTTACTTTCCTGTCATACACACCCTACTATGCTGTCACTCACATACTACAACACTATACTTTCACATTTACTGCTATACGCACTAACAAACTACTATACCCTCTCACACTTATTACTGTACAAGGATACACACACTAATATACCCTCACAAAAACTACTATACTTGTATAGACACACTACTATACTCTCTCACACATATTGCTGTACTCGTTTACACACACTACTATACTCTCTTTTGCACATATTACTTTACTGTCATACACACCCTACTATTCTGTCACTCACATACTACAGTACTATACTTTCACATTTACTGCTATACGCACTCACACACTACTATACTCTCTCACACTTATTACTGTACAAGGATACACACACTAGTATACCCTCACAAAAACTACTATACTTTTATACACACACTACTATACTCTATGCACATATTACTTTCCTGTCATACACACCCTACTATGCTGTCACTCACATACTACTATACTTTCACATTTACTGCTATACACACTCACACACTACTATATTCTCACACAAACTACTATACTTTGATACACACAATACTATACTCTCTCACACGTATTGCTGTACTCGTTTACACACACTACTATACTCTCTCTTGCACATGTTACATTACTGTCGTATACACCCTACTATGCTGTCACACACATACTACTGTACTTTCACATCTACTCCTATACGCACTCACACACTACTATACTCTCTCACACTTATTACTGCACAAGGGTAGACACACTACTATATTCTCACACAAACTACTATACTTTTATACACACACTACTTTACTCTCTTACTGTATTACTGTACTCGTTTACACACACTACTATACTCTCTCTTGCACATATTACTATACTGTCATGCACACCCTACTATGCTGTCACTCACATACTACTATACTTTCACATCTAATACTAGACGCTTGCTTTTGAATATCTTTTTGAGAGGCCGTTTGAGAAGTAAATCATATTTGCTCTCACATTTAACGTCATACTTTCACACATGTACAACTATACTCTCATACAGACACCGTTATGCCCATGCACAAACACTACTATACTCTGTACTCTCATACACACAACTATACTTTCACACAAACTATTGTACTTTCACACATGAGAGCATGCTAGTGTAAAAAGTATAGTAGTGCGTATGATAGTATTGTAGTATGTGTGAGAGAGTATAGAAGTGTGTGTATGATAGTATGGTAGTATGCAAGAGAGAGTATAGGAGTGTGTATATGAGAGTATAATAGTACGTGCAGGAAAGAGTTTAGTAGTGCGTGTATGATAGTATAGTACTATGTGTGAGAGACAATAGTAGTATGTATGAGAGCATAATAGTATATGTGTGAGAGTGTACTAGTGTAAAAAGTATAGTAGTGAATTCGATAGGATTGTAGTATGTGTGAGAGAGTACAGTAGTGTGTGTATGATAGTATGGTAGTATGCAAGAGAGATTACAGGAGTGTGTGTATATGAGAGTATAATAGTACGTGCAGGAAAGAGTTTAGTAGTGCGTGTATGATGATATAGTACTATGTGTAAGAGACAATAGTAGTGTGTATGAGAGCATAATACTATATGTGTGAGAGTGTACTAGTGTAAAAAGTATAGTAGTGAATTCGATAGGATTGTAGTATGTGTGAGAGAGTACAGTAGTGAGTGTATGATGGTATGGTAGTATGCAAGAGAGAGTATAGGAGTGTGTATATGAGAGTATAATAGTACGTGCACAAAAGAGTTTAGTAGTGCGTGTATGATAGTATAGTACTATGTGTGAGAAACAATAGTAGTGTGTATGAGAGCATAATAGTATATGTGTGAGAGTGTACCAGTGTAAAAAGTATAGCAGCGCGTGAGAGAGTATAGTAGTGTGTGTATGATAGTATGGTAGTATGCAAGAGAGAGTATAGGAGTGTGTATATGAGAGTATAATAGTACGTGCAGGAAAGAGTTTAGTAGTGCGTGTATGATAGTATAGTACTATGTGTGAGAGACAATAGTAGTGCGTATGAGAGCATAATAGTATATGTGTGAGAGTGTACTAGTGTAAAAATATAGTAGTGCGTATGATAGTATTGTAGTATGTGTGAGAGAGTATAGTAGTGTGTGTATGATCGTATGCCAGAGGGAGAGTATAGTAGTGTGTGTATATGAGAGTATAATATTAGTGCACGAAAGAGTTTAGTAGTGCGTGTATGATAGTATGGTACTATGTGTGAGAGACAATAGTAGTGCGTATGAGAGCATAATAGTATATGTGTGAGAGTGTACCAGTGTAAAAAGTATAGTAGTGCGTGAGAGAGTATAGTAGTGTGTGTATGATAGTATGGTAGTATGCAAGAGAGAGTATAGGAGTGTGTATATGAGAGTATAATAGTACGTGCAGGAAAGAGATTAGTAGTGCGTGTATGATAGTATAGTACTATGTGTGAGAGACAATAGTAGTATGTATGAGAGCATAATAGTATATGTGTGAGAGTGTACTAGTGTAAAAAATATAGTAGTGCGTATGATAGTATTGTAGTATGTGTGAGAGAGTATAGTAGTGTGTGTATGATCGTATGCCAGAGAGAGAGTATAGTAGTGTGTGTATATGAGAGTATAATATTAGTGCACGAAAGAGTTTAGTAGTGCGTGTATGATAGTATGGTACTATGTGTGAGAGACAATAGTAGTGCGTATGAGAGCATAATAGTATATGTGTGAGAGCGTACCAGTGTGAAACGTATAGTAGTGTGTGAGAGAGTCTAGAAGTGTGTGTATGATAGTATGGTAGTATGCAAGAGAGTGTATAGTAGTGTGTGTATATGAGAGTATAATAGTATGTTTACGAAAGAGTTTAGTAGTGTGTGTATGAGTATAATAAAACATGACGGTATAGAAGTGTTTGAACAGGGGCATGATTGTGTTTGTATAAGAGTATAGTTGTGCAGGTGTGAGAGTATGATGTGAGAGCAGGTATAACGTACTTCTCAAAGGGGCTCTCATGCATTCCTGTACGTGTAAATTCTCATTTGCGTACGCGTGAGTTTCCAGGCTGTGCAGAGCGAGTGGGCTGTTAGCACAATCAGCTTAGCAACATTTGGTTACCATAGAAACTGCTGAACACAGAGAGGTGTGAGAGTCAAGAAGCAGGCTTGAAATTCTTCTGGAGTCAAAGTGAATTTGCCCACGTGGTGGAGCAATTTATGACCACCAGGAGGGTCAGAAATCTAGGGCTGATGGGGTGGGCGAAAATGCAGCCCGCGGGCCGGACCGGGCACGTCAAAAGATCGATAAGGTCCAGCGAGACCGTTCTGAGAGAAGCCCGAGAGGAAAATGAGTTGCATTTTAAGACAAGTCAGCTTACTGTACGGGTAATTCTTTCTCACTCTTTACTTTTTCTCTCTTCTGCTCTCTATCCTTCTCTCTTTCTCTCTTTATTTTTTTTCACTCTCCCTCTCTCTTTCTGTCTCTCTCACTTTGTCTCGTTCTCACTCTCTTTCCCACTTTGTCTCACATTTCTCTCTTTCTCTATCTTCTCTTTCGCTCTGTCTCTCTTTGTTCTCCTCCTCGTTTTTATTATCTTCCCTTTTTTTCTCTTTGTCTTTCTCTCTCTCTCACTCTCTCTTGCCCTCACTCTATTGATCTTTCTCTCACTCTCATTCTATCTTTTAATCTTTCTCTTTCACTCTGTCTTTCTTTTGTCTATCTCTTTCTCTCACTCACTTTTTTCTCACTTTCTATGTCTCTATTGCTTTTTTCTTTCTCTTTCTCTCTCTCTCTCTCTCTCTTTCTATCCCGCTCTCTCTTTCTCTCTCTCTCTATCTTTCTCTCACTCTCATTCTATCTTTTAATCTCTTTTTCTTTTACTCTGTCTTTCCTTTGTCTATCTCTTTCTCTCACTCATTTTTTTCTGACTTTCTCTGTCTCTATTGCTTTTTTCTTTCTCTTTGTCTCTCTCTCTCTATCACTCTCTCTCTTTCTTTCTCTATCTTTCTATTACTCTCATTCTATCTTTCAATCTCTTTGTCTTACACTCTGTCATTCCTGTGTCTATCTCTTTCTCTCACTCACTCTTTTTTCTCACTTTCTCTGTCTCCTTTGCTCTTTCCTTTATTTTTGTCTGTATCTCTCTCTCCCTCTCTATCTCTCTTTCTATCTCTCTTTCTCTATCTTTCACTCACTCTCATTCTATCTTTCAATCTCTTTCTCTTTCACTCTGTCTTTCCTGTGTCTATCTCTTTCTCTTTCTTGCCTTTTCTCTCTCTTTCTCTCTCTTTATCTACTTCTTTCTTTCTCTTTCTTTGTTTTCCTCTTTCTCTGTCTCACTCCCTCTCTTTTTCTCTCTCTCTCTTTCTCTCCCTCATTCTCTCTCTTTATGTCGCTCTTTTTCTCTCTTTTCTTCTCTTTTCTTCTCTCTCTTTATCTTTCTTCTTGTCTTTCTTTCTCTCTCTTTCTCATATTCTCATACTGCATATTGACCAAGCACAAGAAGAAGGGTTGTCTATTGTTTGGAATCATGAAAACTGGGCGGTTGCTGGATGTGCTGTGGCTTTTTTTTTAACTCCACGAGTGCTGTGCAAAACTTTGGGGGTAATTATCCCATAGTTTTCATATGACATGCGACATTCTTACCACAACCGGTGTGTTGTATAACAAGCGAAAGGGAATATTGAGGGTGACCACGGGAAAAAAAAGGAAAAAAATGAAAAAAAAGGAAAAACTGCAAAATGGAGGAGAACAAACTGTGTGGGATGAATCACTCGGTCTGGCGCTATGGAAACACGCCAGCAGCATAGGTAGATAGGAAAAATAGAAGAATGCTTCCCTAAGATAACTTTACGGTTACGCATACTTACTCGTGTATTCATTCAGAGAATGTAAGATAGACATAAAAGGGAGAGAGTGAGAAACACAGAGAAAGAGAGCAAGAAAGAGAGAAAGTGAAGAGGAGAAAGAGTGAGGAGAAAAAATAGAGGGGAAAATGAGAGAAAGAGAAAGAGAGAGAGAGAGAGAGAGAGAGAGAGAGAGAGAAGGAAAGAGATATCATAAGAGGGAGAGAGAAGTCAGAGAAGAGTAAGAGAAAGAATGTGAGATACAGAAAAAGGGAGAGAGTGAGAAACACAGAGAAAGAAACCAAGAAAGAGAGAGTGAAAAGGAGGAAGAGAGGGGGTAGAAAAAAATATAGGGGGGAGAATGAGAGACTGAAAGAGAGAGTCTGTGAGAGAGAGAGAGACAGAAGGTAAGATAGACAGAAAATGGGAGTGAGTGAGAAACACAAAGAAAGGGACCATGAAAGAGAGAGAGTGTGAAAAGGAAAGAGATACAGGGGGAGAAAAAATAGAGGGGGGAGAATGAGAGACTGAAAGAGAGAGTGAGGGAGAGAGACAGAAGGTAAGATAGACAGAAAAAGGGAGTGAGTGAGAAACACAGAGAAAGAGACCAAGAAAGAGAGAGTGAAAAGGAGAAAAATAGAGGGGCCGAGAAATAGAGGGGGGAGAACGAGAGACTGAAAGAGAGAGTGAGGGAGAGAAGCAGAAGGTAAGATAGACAGAAAGGGGAGGGAGTGAGATACACAGAGAAAGAGACCAAGAAAGAGAGAGAGTGAAAAGGAGAAAAGAGAGAGGGATATATTAAATAGAGGAGTAAATGAGAGAAGGAGAAAAAAGAGAGAGAGAGTGAGAGAGAGAGGGGGGGAAGAGAGGGAGAGAAAGAAAAAGAGACAAGGAAAGAGAAATCATAAGAGGGAGAGAGAAGTCAGAGAAGAGTAAGAGAGAGAATGTGAGATAGACAGAAAAAGGGAGAGAGAAACACAGAGAAAGAGACCAAGAAAGAGAGAAAGTGAAGAGGAGAGAGAGTGAGGAGAAAAAATAGAGGGGAAAATGAGAGAAAGAGAGAGAAAAGGAGAGTAAGAGAGAAAGAGACAAAGAGAAATAAAAAAGAGAGGAGGAGAATGAAAAGAGAAGAGAATAAAGAGAGAGAGAGAGAGAGAGAGAGAGAGAGAGAGAGAGAGAGAGAGAGAGAGAGAGAGAGAGAGAGAGAGAGAGAGAGAGAGGATAGTCTCGCTTTTGGTTTTTCTTATGTCTACATAGCTACAGAGCTAGATTTTTGCGCAAAAATGAGTCCAAATGGCAAAAATTGACTGAATATGAAACTAATTCATTCAGAAAAAACATCACAATTTTGTCCCACCCTATTTCCGACACGGCAACTGAAAACAAAAAGGAAAGGTGACTGTGAGGGTTGCTGCTTCCAGGACAAGTGGAAATTGGAGTCTTTTTTCACTGAAATCCGGAAAAAACGCGTCTGCCTATTAATCCAAGAGACTGTGGCTGTTACAAAGAAAATAATATCAAGAAGCACTGCTCAAAAAAGGAAACTGGAAACGAACGCTGTGAAAAGGTGAAGCCACAAGAAACTGTTTTAACAGCACAGCGGCGCTTTTTCACGAGGAATCCAATGAAAATGCTACAAAGGCGAGCTACGAGGTTGTGACATATTATCCTGATTCTGATTCAATGAGCAGGTTTTTAAATGTTTGCCGGTTGCAACTGAAGGATTTTATACATTTGACTATAAAGGATTTTGTACGATTGAATACAAGTTACATTTATTGAGTTTAATGCAAGATATTCACTGACTGGGCTTTAGTTCAATGACACGCCGTTCCAAATGCAGAATATTTTGACTAGGGAATTTTGATAACAGGACTCTGACAGAGGACGGCAGGCGTTGTTTTGAGAGCAAGGCGCTGTGTTGTGAGAACGGTGGGCGCGAGACAATTCCCTGGCACGCCCATGGGAGGAGCCGAGACGCCATCTTGCGGGGAGACGTGGGCCGAGAAAAAAAGCTTCAGACCTCAGAAGAGCGCTTCCCAGAGACTCCAACGACACTAATTCGGCTGTTTTCGATGGAGTAAACTTATTTAGATTGTTAACAAAATTAAATCCGCCCCGTCGGCTTTCCTGGCACGCCCATGGGAGGAGCCGGCACACCAGCTTGCAGTAAAAACGTGGGGCGAGAGAAGGAAGCAGAGAGGAGGCTTGACAGAGACTTGAACGACACTGATTCGGCTGATTCGGCCATATTCGATGAAGTTCACTTAGTTCGTTGGTCATCTTTTCCTTCAAGAAATGAGCGCGCATTGTTGGGTGAATGTTGGTTGTGTTTGGTTAATGGAGTCAGATAACTCATTCGAAAAAATTTGTAAACGATACATTTTGATAATTAATTCCTAACACCAGGAACGAACACTGTGAAAAGGTGAAGCCACAGGAAACTGTTTTAACAGCACAGCGGCGCTTTTTCACGAGACCCCCGGAATCCAATGAAAATGCTACAAAGGCGAGCTACGAGGTCGTGATATATTATCCTAATTCTGCTTCAATGAGCAGGTTTTTAATTCTTTGCCAGTTGCAACTCTTGTCTCATCTCATTAGCTGCACCGCTTATCCTCAGTAGGGTCGCGGGGGAGCTGGAGCCCATCCCAGCAATCATCGGGCAATGGGCAGGGGACACCCTGAACTGGTTGCCAGCCAATCGTAGGGCACACGGGGACAGACAACTCGCTCATTAACACCTAGGGACAATTTGGACCGGCCAATCCACCTGAAATGCATGTTTTTGGAATGTGGGAGGAAACCGGAGTGCCCGGAGGAAACTCACGCAAGCACGGGGAGAACATACAAACTCCGCACAGGAAGTCTGGAGCTGGATTTGAACCCACGCAGGAGGTTCCCAAGACATGAACTGTGCTGCACATTGCTCCCTCTTCACATCCTTCCTCACAATTTCATAATTTCCCCCAGTAATGATGCAACCATGCAGTAACACATAAAAACATTTTCATCTTGGCTATTTCCGGGAAAAATACGCTGATTGATTAAAAAAAAGGCATTTGCTTAAATATTCATTGTTATATAACACGGGTGTCAAAGAGGCAGCCCGCGGGCCGGATCAGGCCCGCTGAGGGATTGAATCCGGCCCGCGAGACAACGTTAAGGAAAGCACAAGAGAAAAACGAGCTGCAGCTTGAAATATGTCCACTTGATGTTGCCAAAGCCAGGCGCCTCTCACAAACGATGTATTTGTATTTCTTTTTTTCCTCTCTCATCTCTTTTTTTTTCTTTCTTTCTATCTTTCTTTTTTTTCTATCTTTCTTTCTTTCTATCTATCTATCTATCTGGCTTTTTCTCTGGCTTTCTTTATTTTTTTCCTTTATTTCTCGCTTTATTCTATTTTTTTCTTTATTTCTTGCTCGATTCGATTTTTTTCTTTATTTCTCATTTTAGTCATTTTTTTCTTTTGTTCTCCCTTTTTCTCTCACTTTATATCGCTCTCTCTTTCACTCACTCTGTCTATCTTTTTCTTTCTTTGTTCCTCTTTGTCTTTTTATTTATCTGTGTCTTTTTATCTCTCTGTGTCTTTTTACCTTCTTTTGCTCTCGCTTCCTTTTTTCCTTTTCTCTGTCTTTTCTCTCCCTCTCTTGCATCCCCCACCTCTCTCTCCACTTCTCTCTCTTTCTGTTTGGATTTCTTTTTCTCTCTCTTCTCACCATTTCTTCTTTTATCTCTTTTGTTTCTTACATTCTCTCTCTCTAGCTCTTGCTCTCTTTTATCTCTCTCTCTTTCTTTCTTCTTTTCTCTCTTTCTTTGTCCCACCCTTTCTCTTTTTCTCTCCCTCTCTTTCTCTTATTTCTTTCCCTCTCTTTTTTCTTTCTCCTCAATCTACAAGTTTCTTTCTCTCTTTCTCCATTTCCGTCCCTCTTTCTTTTTTTCCCTCTCATTTTTCTTTCTCCTCAATCTACTAGTTTCTTTCTTTCTTTTTCCATTTCCATCCCTCTTTCTTTCTTTCTTTCTTTCCCTCTCTTTTTTCTTTTTCCTCAATCTATTAGTTTCTTTCTTTCTTTCGTTCTCCATTTCCATCCCTCTTTCTTTCTTTCATTCATTCTCTTTCCTTCTTTCCTTCCTTCTTTCTTCCTTCCTTCCTTCCTTCCTTCCTTTCTTTCTTTCTTTCTTTCTTTCCTTCTTTCTCCTTCCTTCCTTCCTTCCTTCCTACCTTTCTTCCTTCCTTTCTTTCTTTCTTTCTTTCTGTCCATCTCTCCTTTTCGTTCTTCCTTCCTCATTAGTCCGGCCCCGAGAGAATGTTTGTTCTATCTTGTGGCCCCCGGGTTAAAATGAGTTTGACACCCCTGTTATATAAGATAAAGGTGTCCACTCAACATCAACCTCGTTATTTGTACGGCATGAAAGCTAAACTAGATTTAGTCAATAGCACTTTTCAACATATAAATGCAAGGCACAGAGATATCATGTAAGGAAAACACTGAACGTGTTAAGGTTCGGTGATAGATGATGGACCCATGTGCGGGAGGCAGGAACCTGAAACAAGGCTGCTCAATATAAGGTGTTTATTCACAAATCAGAAACAAGGTAACAAACACAAAAATGGTTCACAAAACAATGTCTGAACAAAACCTAAAAAAAGTCTGAACCAGGAACAAAATGTCATGATTGCTGATTCGGGGCACCTGTGACTGCCCAATTGGCGCCAACAGCCCTGAAAGCTGATTGGTTCAGAGACTCTTTTTAAACCCTCGGCTTCCAAGAGTAAGCTGACCGTTTGCAAACCTATGCTCCCAGCTAGGCAAGCTCATACTTTCCGACATTTTCCTGCCCTGTTTTCTCCTGCCTGATACCTGTTGCCGACCTGTTTCTAGACCCGTTTCTGGCCTGCTCTGCCATCCCGACCTCTGACCTGTTTTGCCCTGTTTCCTGCCTGATACCTGTTGCCGACCGGTTTCGAGACCCGTTTCTGGCCTGATCTGCCATCCCGACCTCTGACCTGTTTTGCCCTGTTTCCTGCCTGATACCTGTTGCCGACCTGTTTCTACACCCGTTTCTGGCCTGATCTGCCATCCCGACCTCTGACCTGTTTTGTCCTGTTTCCTGCCTGATACCTGTTGCCGACCGGTTTCGAGACCCGTTTCTGGCCTGCTCTGCCATCCCGACCTCCGACCTGTTTTGCCCTGTTTCCTGCCTGATACCTGTTGCCGACCTGTTTCTAGACCCGTTTCTGGCCTGCTCTGCCATCCCGACCTCCGACCTGTTTTGCCCTGTTTCCTGCCTGATACCTGTTGCCGACCTGTTTCTACACCCGTTTCTTGCCTGATCTGCCATTCCGACCTCCGACCTGTTTTGCCCTGTTTCCTGCCTGATACCTGTTGCCGACCTTTTTTCTGGACTCGATTCTGGCCTGCTCTCCCATCCCGACCTCTGACCTGTTTTGCCCTGTTTCCTGCCTGATATCTGTTGCCGACCTGTTTCTAGACCCGTTTCTGGCCTGATCTGCCATCCCGACCTCTGACCTGTTTTGTCCTGTTTCCTGCCTGATACCTGTTGCCGACCGGTTTCGAGACCCGTTTCTGGCCTGCTCTGCCATCCCGACCTCCGACCTGTTTTGCCCTGTTTCCTGCCTGATACCTGTTGCCGACCTGTTTCTAGACCCGTTTCTGGCCTGCTCTGCCATCCCGACCTCCGACCTGTTTTGCCCTGTTTCCTGCCTGATACCTGTTGCCGACCTGTTTCTACACCCGTTTCTGGCCTGCTCTCCCATCCCGACCTCTGACCTGTTTTGCCCTGTTTCCTGCCTGATACCTGTTGCCGACCGGTTTCGAGACCCGTTTCTGGCCTGCTCTGCCATCCCGACCTCCGACCTGTTTTGCCCTGTTTCCTGCCTGATACCTGTTGCCGACCGGTTTCGAGACCCGTTTCTTGCCTGATCTGCCATTCCGACCTCCGACCTGTTTTGCCCTGTTTCCTGCCTGATACCTGTTGCCGACCTTTTTTCTGGACTCGATTCTGGCCTGCTCTCCCATCCAGACCTCTGACCTGTTTTGCCCTGTTTCCTGCCTGATACCTGTTGCCGACCGGTTTCTAGACCCGTTTCTGGCCTGCTCTGCCATCCCGACCTCCGACCTGTTTTGCCCTGTTTCCTGCCTGATACCTGTTGCCGACCTGTTTCTACACCCGTTTCTTGCCTGATCTGCCATTCCGACCTCCGACCTGTTTTGCCCTGTTTCCTGCCTGATACCTGTTGCCGACCTTTTTTCTAGACCCGTTTCTGGCCTGCTCTGCCATCCCGACCTCCGACCTGTTTTGCCCTGTTTCCTGCCTGATACCTGTTGCCGACCTGTTTCTAGACCCGTTTCTGGCCTGCTCTGCCATCCCGACCTCCGACCTGTTTTGCCCTGTTTCCTGCCTGATACCTGTTGCCGACCTGTTTCTACACCCGTTTCTTGCCTGATCTGCCATTCCGACCTCCGACCTGTTTTGCCCTGTTTCCTGCCTGATACCTGTTGCCGACCTTTTTTCTGGACTCGATTCTGGCCTGCTCTCCCATCCAGACCTCTGACCTGTTTTGCCCTGTTTCCTGCCTGATACCTGTTGCCGACCGGTTTCGAGACCCGTTTCTGGCCTGCTCTGCCATCCCGACCTCCGACCTGTTTTGCCCTGTTTCCTGCCTGATACCTGTTGCCGACCTGTTTCTACACCCGTTTCTTGCCTGATCTGCCATTCCGACCTCCGACCTGTTTTGCCCTGTTTCCTGCCTGATACCTGTTGCCGACCTTTTTTCTGGACTCGATTCTGGCCTGCTCTCCCATCCAGACCTCTGACCTGTTTTGCCCTGTTTCCTGCCTGATACCTGTTGCCGACCGGTTTCGAGACCCGTTTCTGGCCTGCTCTGCCATCCCGACCTCCGACCTGTTTTGCCCTGTTTCCTGCCTGATACCTGTTGCCGACCTGTTTCTAGACCCGTTTCTGGCCTGCTCTGCCATCCCGACCTCCGACCTGTTTTGCCCTGTTTCCTGCCTGATACCTGTTGCCGACCTGTTTCTACACCCGTTTCTTGCCTGATCTGCCATTCCGACCTCCGACCTGTTTTGCCCTGTTTCCTGCCTGATACCTGTTGCCGACCTTTTTTCTGGACTCGATTCTGGCCTGCTCTCCCATCCCGACCTCTGACCTGTTTTGCCCTGTTTCCTGCCTGATATCTGTTGCCGACCTGTTTCTAGACCCGTTTCTGGCCTGATCTGCCATCCCGACCTCTGACCTGTTTTGTCCTGTTTCCTGCCTGATACCTGTTGCCGACCGGTTTCGAGACCCGTTTCTGGCCTGCTCTGCCATCCCGACCTCCGACCTGTTTTGCCCTGTTTCCTGCCTGATACCTGTTGCCGACCTGTTTCTAGACCCGTTTCTGGCCTGCTCTGCCATCCCGACCTCCGACCTGTTTTGCCCTGTTTCCTGCCTGATACCTGTTGCCGACCTGTTTCTACACCCGTTTCTTGCCTGATCTGCCATTCCGACCTCCGACCTGTTTTGCCCTGTTTCCTGCCTGATACCTGTTGCCGACCTTTTTTCTGGACTCGATTCTGGCCTGCTCTCCCATCCAGACCTCTGACCTGTTTTGCCCTGTTTCCTGCCTGATACCTGTTGCCGACCGGTTTCGAGACCCGTTTCTGGCCTGCTCTGCCATCCCGACCTCCGACCTGTTTTGCCCTGTTTCCTGCCTGATACCTGTTGCCGACCTGTTTCTACACCCGTTTCTGGCCTGATCTGCCATCCCGACCTCTGACCTGTTTTGTCCTGTTTCCTGCCTGATACCTGTTGCCGACCGGTTTCGAGACCCGTTTCTGGCCTGCTCTGCCATCCCGACCTCCGACCTGTTTTGCCCTGTTTCCTGCCTGATACCTGTTGCCGACCTGTTTCTAGACCCGTTTCTGGCCTGCTCTGCCATCCCGACCTCCGACCTGTTTTGCCCTGTTTCCTGCCTGATACCTGTTGCCGACCTGTTTCTACACCCGTTTCTTGCCTGATCTGCCATTCCGACCTCCGACCTGTTTTGCCCTGTTTCCTGCCTGATACCTGTTGCCGACCTTTTTTCTGGACTCGATTCTGGCCTGCTCTCCCATCCAGACCTCTGACCTGTTTTGCCCTGTTTCCTGCCTGATACCTGTTGCCGACCGGTTTCGAGACCCGTTTCTGGCCTGCTCTGCCATCCCGACCTCCGACCTGTTTTGCCCTGTTTCCTGCCTGATACCTGTTGCCGACCTGTTTCTAGACCCGTTTCTGGCCTGCTCTGCCATCCCGACCTCCGACCTGTTTTGCCCTGTTTCCTGCCTGATACCTGTTGCCGACCTGTTTCTAGACCCGTTTCTGGCCTGCTCTGCCATCCCGACCTCCGACCTGTTTTGCCCTGTTTCCTGCCTGATACCTGTTGCCGACCTGTTTCTACACCCGTTTCTTGCCTGATCTGCCATTCCGACCTCCGACCTGTTTTGCCCTGTTTCCTGCCTGATACCTGTTGCCGACCTTTTTTCTGGACTCGATTCTGGCCTGCTCTCCCATCCAGACCTCTGACCTGTTTTGCCCTGTTTCCTGCCTGATACCTGTTGCCGACCGGTTTCTAGACCCGTTTCTGGCCTGCTCTGCCATCCCGACCTCCGACCTGTTTTGCCCTGTTTCCTGCCTGATACCTGTTGCCGACCTGTTTCTACACCCGTTTCTTGCCTGATCTGCCATTCCGACCTCCGACCTGTTTTGCCCTGTTTCCTGCCTGATACCTGTTGCCGACCTTTTTTCTAGACCCGTTTCTGGCCTGCTCTGCCATCCCGACCTCCGACCTGTTTTGCCCTGTTTCCTGCCTGATACCTGTTGCCGACCTGTTTCTAGACCCGTTTCTGGCCTGCTCTGCCATCCCGACCTCCGACCTGTTTTGCCCTGTTTCCTGCCTGATACCTGTTGCCGACCTGTTTCTACACCCGTTTCTTGCCTGATCTGCCATTCCGACCTCCGACCTGTTTTGCCCTGTTTCCTGCCTGATACCTGTTGCCGACCTTTTTTCTGGACTCGATTCTGGCCTGCTCTCCCATCCAGACCTCTGACCTGTTTTGCCCTGTTTCCTGCCTGATACCTGTTGCCGACCGGTTTCGAGACCCGTTTCTGGCCTGCTCTGCCATCCCGACCTCCGACCTGTTTTGCCCTGTTTCCTGCCTGATACCTGTTGCCGACCTGTTTCTACACCCGTTTCTTGCCTGATCTGCCATTCCGACCTCCGACCTGTTTTGCCCTGTTTCCTGCCTGATACCTGTTGCCGACCTTTTTTCTGGACTCGATTCTGGCCTGCTCTCCCATCCAGACCTCTGACCTGTTTTGCCCTGTTTCCTGCCTGATACCTGTTGCCGACCGGTTTCGAGACCCGTTTCTGGCCTGCTCTGCCATCCCGACCTCCGACCTGTTTTGCCCTGTTTCCTGCCTGATACCTGTTGCCGACCTGTTTCTAGACCCGTTTCTGGCCTGCTCTGCCATCCCGACCTCCGACCTGTTTTGCCCTGTTTCCTGCCTGATACCTGTTGCCGACCTGTTTCTAGACCCGTTTCTGGCCTGCTCTGCCATCCCGACCTCTGACCTGTTTTGCCCTGTTTCCTGCCTGATACCTGTTGCCGACCTGTTTCTAGACCCGTTTCTGGCCTGCTCTGCCATCCCGACCTCCGACCTGTTTTGCCCTGTTTCCTGCCTGATACCTGTTGCCGACCTGTTTCTACACCCGTTTCTTGCCTGATCTGCCATTCCGACCTCCGACCTGTTTTGCCCTGTTTCCTGCCTGATACCTGTTGCCGACCTTTTTTCTAGACCCGTTTCTGGCCTGCTCTGCCATCCCGACCTCCGACCTGTTTTGCCCTGTTTCCTGCCTGATACCTGTTGCCGACCTGTTTCTAGACCCGTTTCTGGCCTGCTCTGCCATCCCGACCTCCGACCTGTTTTGCCCTGTTTCCTGCCTGATACCTGTTGCCGACCTGTTTCTACACCCGTTTCTTGCCTGATCTGCCATTCCGACCTCCGACCTGTTTTGCCCTGTTTCCTGCCTGATACCTGTTGCCGACCTTTTTTCTGGACTCGATTCTGGCCTGCTCTCCCATCCAGACCTCTGACCTGTTTTGCCCTGTTTCCTGCCTGATACCTGTTGCCGACCGGTTTCGAGACCCGTTTCTGGCCTGCTCTGCCATCCCGACCTCCGACCTGTTTTGCCCTGTTTCCTGCCTGATACCTGTTGCCGACCTGTTTCTACACCCGTTTCTTGCCTGATCTGCCATTCCGACCTCCGACCTGTTTTGCCCTGTTTCCTGCCTGATACCTGTTGCCGACCTTTTTTCTGGACTCGATTCTGGCCTGCTCTCCCATCCAGACCTCTGACCTGTTTTGCCCTGTTTCCTGCCTGATACCTGTTGCCGACCGGTTTCGAGACCCGTTTCTGGCCTGCTCTGCCATCCCGACCTCCGACCTGTTTTGCCCTGTTTCCTGCCTGATACCTGTTGCCGACCTGTTTCTAGACCCGTTTCTGGCCTGCTCTGCCATCCCGACCTCCGACCTGTTTTGCCCTGTTTCCTGCCTGATACCTGTTGCCGACCTGTTTCTAGACCCGTTTCTGGCCTGCTCTGCCATCCCGACCTCTGACCTGTTTTGCCCTGTTTCCTGCCTGATACCTGTTGCCGACCTGTTTCTAGACCCGTTTCTGGCCTGCTCTGCCATCCCGACCTCCGACCTGTTTTGCCCTGTTTCCTGCCTGATACCTGTTGCCGACCTGTTTCTAGACCCGTTTCTGGCCTGCTCTGCCAGTCTGCCTGTTCCCGTTTCTGGCTTGTGACACAAAAACCAAACCTGGAAATGGAAAACGCACGGAACAAAGAAACCAGAAACAAAGGAACTGAAAATGACCCGACCACGTGTAATGTTCAAAATGTCCTTTCAAAAGCTTCTGGATAAGTGGACACACGTGTGCCCAGTTCAAGCACCGGTTGGGGCCCTCTAGTGGCAGGATATTTATCTCCCGAAAATATTTTTGTGCATTATTTTACATAATAATTTTTAATATATGAACAAGAGCAACAACCAGTTGAGGATGGGCTCCAGCACCCCCGTGGCCCTACTGAGAAAGAGCGGTACAGATAATGGATGGATGGGAACAAGCAACAAAAACAATCTGGAGAGGCTTTTGGGAGCTGAAAGAACTGGCTCTTTTTAGCGAGCTGAGTCGAAAGAGCCGCCTCTTCAAAAAAGATACAAGCTTCTTTGAGAGTGAGGAGCTACCCAGTGAAAGCATCAAACTGCTCAATTCTGCAAACAAGTGGCGCAACACACTACCGGGGACACGCAGATGACGGGCAAAAAGTGCAAGATGAGCGCAATGAATGATAACGGTCGTTTCTTTTTCTTTTCCTGGATTTTTTTGGGGCTACACCTAGCACCTTCAATAACAACAATAATAATTATAAAAATAATAACATGCCCAAACCAACTGTGCAATCACCAGACCACTGGGAATGAAAATGACATTGGAAAAGGGGTTAAGTTGGATCTCAGTGTTAATTATTTCGAAGATGTAAAGAGACAAGAAAGAAAGCAAGTAAGAAAGAAAGAGAAAAAGAAAGAAAGAAGAATTAAGAGAGAAAGAAAGACGTAAAGAAAAAAAGAAAAAAAGAAAGAAGAATCAAGAAATAAAAAAGAATCAAGAAAGAAAGAAAGAAAAAAAGAAAAAAAGAAAGAAGAATCAAGAAATAAAAAAGAATCAAGAAAGAAAGAAAGAAAAAAAGAAAAAGAAAGAAGAATCAAGATAGAGAGAACAAAAGAAAGAAATAGAAAGAAGAATTAAGAAAGAAAGAAAGAAAAAAGAAAGCGAAATTAAGAAAGAAAGAAAGAAAGAAAGAAAGAATGAAAAAAGAAAGAAAGAAAGAAAGAATCAAGAAAGAGAGAACAAAAGAAGAAAGAAAAAGAAAGAACAAGAGAGAAGAATCAAGAAAGAAAGAGAAAAAGAAAGAAAGAAAGAAAAAGAGAATAATCAAGAAGGGAAACAAGAAAGAAAGAGAAAAGGAGAGAATAATTAAGAAAGAAAGAAAGAAAGAAAGAAAGAAAGAAAGAAAGAAAGAAAGAAAGAAAGAAAGAATAAAGAAACAAAAAGAAAGAATGAGAGAAGAATTAAGATAGATAGATAGATAGATAGATAGATAGATAGATAGATAGATAGATAGATAGATAGATAGATAGATAGATAGATAGATAGATAGATAGATAGATAGATAGATAGATAGATAGAAAGAAAGAATAAAGAAACAAAAAGAAAGAATGAGAGAAGAATTAAGATAGATAGATAGATAGATAGATAGATAGATAGATAGATAGATAGATAGATAGATAGATAGATAGATAGATAGATAGATAGATAGATAGATGGAAAGAAAGAAAGAAAGAAAGAAAGAAAGAAAGAAAGAAAGAAAGAAAGATGAGAAAGATGAGAAATAATGAAAGAGGTAAAGAGAGATCGAAGAGCGTCATCGGGGGACAAAAAGACAGAAAGAGAAAGAAAGAAAGAGAAAAACCCAAAAAAAGAAAAACAGCTACTCTTTGAAGTCCGGTCGCTGGTTTAGAGTGGCAGGCAACTTTGTCGCCATCAAGCGGACGTGTTTAAAAGCGCAGCTCATTTTTCTCTCGCACATCTCAGTGTCCATACCCCTCCTAAACCCACTGTTATAGAACATATATACGTTCATATATGTATACGTAGACACTTTCCACGAAAAAGAAGGTTTTCCGAACGTCACCCACGCACGCACTTCAAATCCAAAAGAGTCCCAAAAAGCACTCGTAAATCGAAGCGAGCAAACACAGCAAGGAAAGACGAGCGAGTCTCTCTCACCAAAGCGAAGGTCCCCTTTATCGTCGCCACCATTTGTCCCCAGCCTTCATCTTTCCCAAGGAAGATGGAAAACATTAAGCATCCTTCCTTCCGCCTCCGAATGTCTTCACACGGTGAGGCTGCGGGAGACCCGACGTCAATCACCGCCGTCACCATGGAAACCGGGAGGCCCGCCCACACCCTGTCTTCATTGGTTGCCCGGCGGTTCCGTCTCTCTTTGGCGGGAGGCGGCTCTTTTCGCTCGCTCATAAAAAAGAGCCGACTCCTTTGCTTGTTTTGGGTGATCTATAGTCTATCGCTCTAATACAGGGGAAGTCAAACTCATTTTAGCTGGGAGCCACATGCTAGGAGAAAACAATCTCACTAGTAGGCTTAAGAGAATGAGAGAGGGAGAAAAAGAGCCAAAAGAAGAGTAAGGGAGATAAAAAAGTGAGAGAAAAAGGGAGGGAGAGAGAGAGAAATCGCAATAGAGACAGAAAGGGAGAAAAAAGGGAAACAGGTGAGAAAGAATAGAGACCGGAAAAAAAATGAGAAAGAAGTGAAGAGAGAAAGAAAGAGAGGGAGAAAGATTAAACAAGTGAAAAAAACTAAAAAAGACAGAGAACGAAAGTGAGAGAAAAGGAGTAAGCATGAGAGAAAGAGAGAGAGAGAGAGAGAGAGAGAGAGAGAGAAAACAACTCAGGAAAAGAGAGAGAGAGAGAAACAAAAACGATAGAGAGAGAAATACAAAATGAGAGTGAGGAAAGAAATGGAAAGAAAGGGACCAAAAGAGAGCGGGTGAGAAAGAAGTAAGCAAAAGAGAGAATGAAAGAAAGAGAGTAAGAGAGGGAGTTAGAGAGAGTGAGAAAATGAGAAAAAAGAAAGAGAGCAAGAAAGAAACAGAGAGGGCAAAGGCAAAAAGAAAGAAAGAAAGAAAGACAGATACAGAGAAAAAGAAAGATAAATAGAAAGAAAGATAAAGAGAAAGAAAGAGAAAGAAAGAAAGAAAGAAAGAAAGAAGAATCAAGACAGAGAGAACAAAAGAAAGAAAGAAATAAAAAGAAAGAAAGAAATAGAAAGAAAGAAAGAAAGAAAGACAGATACAGAGAAAGAAAGAAAGATTAATAGAAAGAAAGATAAAGAGAAAGAAAGATAAAGAGAAAGAAAGAAAGAAAGAAAGAAAGAAAGAAAGAAAGAAAGAAAGAAAGAAAGAAAGAAAGAAGAATCAAGACAGAGAGAACAAAAGAAAGAAAGAAATAGAAAGAAAGAAAGAAAGAAAGAAACAAAGAAAGAAAGAAACAAAGAAAGAAAGATAAAGAGAAAGAAAGAAAGAAAGAAAGAAAGAAAGAAAGAAAGAAAAAAGGAAAGAAAGAAAGAAAAAGAGGAGCTGATACAGCTCATTTTTCTCTTACGCTTCTTTGTCTCACGGGCCAGATTAAAACCCTGGGCGGGCCTGATCTGGCCCGTGGGCCGCTTGTTTGACACCCTTGCTCTAATAGAAGAATGAAATGAAGGGAACATGAGAGAAAAGGAGCGAGAGAAATAAGTCAATAGGAAAAAAAAATAAAAAAAGAATAACAAAAGAATAAAGTGAGGAAAAAAAGGAAAATTATACAGAAAAAAAATAAGAAAACATTAAAAATAGCAAAGGTAAAAGCAAGAAAAATGTAAAAAGGGAGAGAAAAAAGGGAAAAAAAGCAAGGCAAAAAAAGCAGTTAGGAATCAACAAAAGAACAAAATAAAGGAAACAAAGGAAAGAGGAAAAATGAAGGGAGGGAAAAGAAAACACTAAAGACCAAACAAAAGAAGAAAAAATTAAGAAGTCGGAAGTGAAAAGCGAAGGAAAAAAAGGGCAACAAAAAGAAGTAAACAGCTAGGAACAAACAAATGAACTAAATAAAATCAACAAAATACAAATGTAGAAAACAATTCAAAGCAGAAAAACAACAATGAAAAAATGTTTTTTTTTCATAAATGAAGGAAAAAGCCAGAAAAAGAAGCGAGAAGTTAGGAAAAATAAAGAAAAAATAAGAAGAAAAGAGAAAAAAGAGAGAAAAGAAATGATGAGCAATAAAAAAAAGTGGATAGAGTAAAGCAAGAAAAGGAAGTCAGGGAAAAAGAAAAGTAAAGAATGAGAAATCACATTGTAAAAAACAGAGAAAAGAAACACGGATTTTCCTCTTTTTTTCCTGCTTGTTTTCTTCTTTTTTCTAGGTTTACCTTTACTTTTCCCTTTTTTTTTTTGCTTTTTCTTTTTTTTCTTGCTTGTTTTCTTCATTGTTTCTCTTTTTCCTTTTGATGTCTTTTTTTTTCTTTTTTTCTGGCATTTTACTTTTTGTTTTCTTGCATTTTCCTTTTTTACTGCTTGTTTTTTTCTTTTTTTCTCAGTGTACATTTTTCTTTCTCCTTTACTTTTCCCTTTTTTTTTGCTTTTTCTTTTTTTTTCTTGCTTGTTTTCTTCATTGTTTCTCTTTTTCCTTTTGATGTTATTTTTTTCTTTTTTTTCTGGCATTTTACTTTTTGTTTTCTTGCATTTCCCTTTTTCCTGCTTGCTTTCTTCTTTTTTCTAGGTTTACATTTACTTTCTCCTTTACTTTTCCCTTTTTTTTTTTTTTTGCTTTTTCTTTTTTTTCTTGCTTGTTTTCTTCATTGTTTCTCTTTTTCCTTTTGATGTTATTTTTTTTTCTTTTTTTCTGGCATTTTACTTTTTGTTTTCTTGCATTTTCCTTTTTTACTGCTTGTTTTTTTCTTTTTTTCTCAGTGTACATTTTTCTTTCTCCTTTACTTTTCCCTTTTTTTTTTTTTTGCTTTTTCTTTTTTTTCTTGCTTGTTTTCTTCATTGTTTCTCTTTTTCCTTTTGATGTTATTTTTTTCTTTTTTTTTCTGGCATTTTACTTTTTGTTTTCTTGCATTTCCCTTTTTCCTGCTTGCTTTCTTCTTTTTTCTAGGTTTACATTTACTTTCTCCTTTACTTTTCCCTTTTTTTTTTTTGCTTTTTCTTTTTTTTCTTGCTTGTTTTCTTCATTGTTTCTCTTTTTCCTTTTGATGTTATTTTTTTTTCTTTTTTTCTGGCATTTTACTTTTTGTTTTCTTGCATTTTCCTTTTTTACTGCTTGTTTTTTTCTTTTTTTCTCAGTGTACATTTTTCTTTCTCCTTTACTTTTCCCTTTTTTTTTTTGCTTTTTCTTTTTTTTCTTGCTTGTTTTCTTCATTGTTTCTCTTTTTCCTTTTGATGTTATTTTTTTCTTTTTTTTCTGGCATTTTACTTTTTGTTTTCTTGCATTTCCCTTTTTTACTGCTTGTTTTTTTCTTTTTTTCTCAGTGTACATTTTTCTTTCTCCTTTACTTTTCCCTTTTTTTTTTGCTTTTTCTTTTTTTTCTTGCTTGTTTTCTTCATTGTTTCTCTTTTTCCTTTTGATGTTATTTTTTTCTTTTTTTTCTGGCATTTTACTTTTTGTTTTCTTGCATTTCCCTTTTTCCTGCTTGCTTTCTTCTTTTTTCTAGGTTTACATTTACTTTCTCCTTTACTTTTCCCTTTTTTTTTTGCTTTTTCTTTTTTTTCTTGCTTGTTTTCTTCATTGTTTCTCTTTTTCCTTTTGATGTTATTTTTTTTCTTTTTTTCTGGCATTTTTACTTCTTGTTTTCTTGCATTTCCCTTTTTCCTGCTTGCTTTCTTCTTTTTTTCAGTGTACATTTTTCTTTCTCCTTTAATTTTCCTTTTAGATTTTTGTTTTTTTGTTTTGTTATGTTTTTTGCTTTTTTTCTTGCTTGTTTTCTTCAATGTTTCTCTTTTTCCTCATGATGTTAATTTTTTTTCTTTTTTTCTGGCATTTCACTTCTTGTTTTCTTGCATTTTCCTCTTTATCTTCTTTTTTGTTGCTTCTTTTCTTCATTTTATTCCTTTTTATTTGTACTTTTTTCGTTTTTCACTCCTTTTTCCCCTTTTGTTTATTCAATTTTTTTTTCAGACCACCCTAACGACTACATCCCAGTTTTCTTCTGGTGGGCAGTCAGCCCCCCCTGCCCCCCTGGTAACGTCCTTGTACAAATGTGATGGTTTGAGTAGCCAATCGCAGGACTTGTGAATTCTCTCTTTCCTTTATCTGACTCAGGAGTTTTTATTCCACTGTTGCCTAGCAACAGATGGGCATGCCAATGTACAGGATAGTGTCAAAATGGAGTAAATGCGTGAGACACACACGCACACATGCGCGCGTGTGCGCGAGGCCCCTGCCTTTATATGAACGTTAAAGGGACAGTGTGTATTATTAGCCCACGAGACGTCAGTGTATTCTGCGGAACCGCCGAAAACAAGCGCTAAAAGCACAACAGGAGACAAAATACAGACTCAAAGTGATTTAAACGCACTTATTACTTAGAAATAAGAGAAAAAATGAAAAAAAGGGAAAAAGATATGACAAAAGGAATTAAGTAGAGAAAAAAAACAGAAAAATGAAAAGAAAAAAAGGACAAAAAAAGGAAAAGGACAAATAGAAAAACTCGAGCAAAAGGGAAAATAGAAATGTAAAAAATAAAAATGAGAAAAGAGAAAAAGGAATAAAAATGGATAAAATAAGACAAAGGGGAAAACAAGAAAAAAGGAAAAGAAATGAAAAGAAAAATAAAAAAGGACAAGAAATATGCTTTTTTTCTTCATTTTTCTCTCGAAATCTGTTCTTTTCTCCATTTTCTTTTCACTAATTTATTCCTGTTTTCCTTTTTTCCACGTTTCCCTTATTTCCCTTCTATTATTTTGTATTCCTTTCCTTTGAATTCCCTCCTGTTTGTCTCTCTTCGCGAAAGACTGAGTATTTAAAGGGAAAAGGGCTGCTTTCAGTTTGTAGTCTTCATTTTTGTTTCTCTTCGCATGACAGTGACATCTAGTGGACAAATATAACACTGTCCCTTTCGAGAACAGCGGAAGGTTTTTATGGAAAAGCCCATTTGGCTTCAGCTTCACAGCTGTCCCTAAATTTCAGACCCCTGCTTAAAGGCATCATATGACTGTAATGCTAGAGCTAACTAGCGCTATGCTAAATCGATGCAATTCCCATAGTTCTTTGGGTTTTTCTTCTTTGAGATTTTCCAGTTTTTCAATTTGATGTCAGAATGACATTTTGCTTGACTATAAAGGATTTTATACGATCAAATACAAATGACAGTTAATGCAAAAGATATTCACTGGCTGGGCTGTGGTGCGAGGTCAGGGCACCCTAGTAGAAAATGTTGTTTACAGGAACGGCGGGAACGGGACGTAGGGCTGATAAGATAATCAGCACATCCAGACGCAGAAAGGCCCTAATGACGTAGAAACGCTCGGTGTTGTTTTGAGCATTCCAGACATCGCGACGCTCTTCGACGAGATGGTGAAGCCCAGGGGAGGCTTCCTTGGCACGCCCATGGGAGGAGCCGGCACGCTATTATGCGGGGAGAAGATGGTCAATAAGAGAAAGTTGCAGACACGCATTGCAAATTGGATAAGGGTGGGATGTCTTTTGATATGTTTGTTGAAATGTATAATTGATCCTGGAAAAATCGGGGTGGAGTAGTTACGAATCTAACACTATTTGGGCGCCATATTCAGCTTTGTTTTTTTTGTGGTGACAGGCTCTATAGCACTCTTTTATTTGACATGTCAAGAAAATTAACAGTTTAAAGAAAAAGGCAGCACAGCGGATGAGTGGTTGGCGCATCCCCGGCACAGTTCTGAGGTCTTGGTATCAAAACTTCCTGTGTGGAGTTTGCATGTTCTAACTGTGCTTGCGTGGGTTTCCTCCCACATTCCAAAAACGTGCATGTCAGACTAATTAGCCGGTCCAAATTGTCCCTGGGTGTGAATGAGCGAGTGAGTTGTCTGTTCCCGTGTGCCCCGTGATCGGCTGGCAACCAGTTCAGAGTGTCCCCAGCCCACAGACAGCTAAGATCGGCTCCAGCGCCCCCGCGACCCTACTGAGGATAAGCGGTGCAGATAATGATTTAAAGAACGTTAACATGTTGTGGAGTAGAAAGTACCAATAACCTACGTCTAAATCAAAGGTGTCAAACAAGCGGCCCGCGGGCCAAATCAGGCCCGCTAAGGGATTGAATCCGGCCCGCGAGACAACACTCAGAGAAGCGCAAGAGAAAAACAAGCTGCAGGTTGAAATATGTTAACTTGATGTTGCCAAAGCCAGGCGCCTCTCACAAAGACACTGTACTTGTATTCATTTCTCTCTCTCTCTCTCTCTCTTTTCCACCCCTTTTCTCCCACTCTGTCTTTCACTCTCCGTCTTTCTTTTTCTCCTCCTTTGTTGCTCTTTGTCTCTTTCTCTCTCTCTCTTTTTAACTTCTTTTGCTCCAACTTCTTTTTTTCCTTTTTCTCTCTTTTCCTACTTTTCACGCTTTCTATTTCTCTTTGGAATTCTTTCTTCCTCTCCCTTTCTTTCCCCCTCTCTCACAACTTCTCTTTTTATCTTTTGTTTCTCACGCTCTCTCTTTGTCCCACCCTCTCCCCTTTCCCCTCCCTCTTTCTCTCATTTCTTTATCCCTCTTTTTCTTTCTTCCTTCCTCATTAGTCCGGCCACAAGATGTTTGTTCTATCGTGTGGCCCCCGAGTTTGACACCCCTGGTCTAAATCTTATTGTAATACAGAAATGACCATGGCATAATAGAAAAAAACTGCTAAAAGCCACTGAGGAATATATGAAGTTTCTGAATTGTGAAGTGCAACTGGAAATGAGTGCTACAAAGCCCGAGAAAGAATACAATCTAGAGACTTAAACTGACCTAATAGCATCATTTTCTACCCAGCCATAGACATTTTTTGTTTTTTGAGAGTACCCGTAGCAACAAAATGGCAGACAATCATGTAACCTCCCTCAAATTGTCCATTATATTGTAATGCTAGCTGCAGTTATTAATAAGAAATGCGACGGGAAAGTGAAGCAACAAAAGTGTCGGTGTCATATTTGAGCAGACCTCCCTCAGAAAATGGCAACAATTTCCAGCATTTACAATCTATTCTTGAAAACATTCAAATTCAAGCACCTGTAGAAACCCTGTTAACACAAATGACTAGACCTACAAGTATTTCTTTAAATATATACCGTAGAGCGCACCTGTTCATAAGCCGCACCTACCACATTTTAAGAGGAAAACCGATTTTGTACTTACACAAGCCGCACTTATATATAAGCCGCATTAAAACATGCAACACAATCACAAAATTAGCCCAAATCCAGCTTTGAGTCCCGCGATTGTAACTGAATATACAGTGCACACCCCAAAAACCACAGCCAGCCAAATAAACAGAAAATTATACCGATACTTAAGATTTGATGCAGACCTGCAGAGTCCGGGTACCCGTTGAAACTAATCCAAGGAAAACAAGTCTATATTTCCAAAGGGTGGGAAAAATATATATCCACTATTGTCCGCCGCGACAACAGCTCTCACTCACCTTTAACCCACTTCCCGTCAGCCCGCGTTTGCTCCGCCCCTCCTTTTTTAATTCGCAAAACATACCAGAATAAGTGTCTCAAATAAATACATTACAAAAATATACAGGTGAAAATACACATTATACATCGGTTACATATATTTACAAAGAAAGACGGTACACCGAGAGTTTTCTAAGCTTTAATTATAATATAACTTTCATCCCAAACCGTGCCTGTGAAGGGTAGCAAAACGTTACTAGCAACACGCTTGCAACACAGTAGACGGGTCTGTTAAATTGCATGATGAGGATATGTCTACGCTAATTAAGCCAAGAAGTTGCAGTCTTCCTCGGCGCATATATTCCACCGGTCTAAATCTTACCTTTTGTACTCGAGCGCCGCTGGCGGCCGTTAGAAAAATGACAAATTGGCCGCATCACTGAATAAGCCGCAGGGTTGAAGGTTTGGGGAAAAAAAGTAGCGGCTTATAGTCCGGAATTTACGGTACTGAATATGTGAGATAGTGTAACTTATATCGTTAAAAAAAAACTGAATTGAACAATGAAAGTGTTTTAACCACTAGGAGGCGCTAAATACTTAGTGTCCCTTTAAAGCAGTGATCTCAAACTCAATTGAGGGTCAAGGTGAGGTTGGCAAAATGGGGTTTCCACAAAAACTGAAAGGGAAATTATGGTCTAAATGTACCTTTTATACTATATATCAAATATATATTTACATACTGAAGGATTTTAGACATTTGACTATAAAGGATTTCATACGATCAAATACAAATTATATTCAATGCAAAAAAATGTTCACTGGCTGGGCCGTGGGGCGAGGTCAGTGCAACCTAATGGAGAATGACGTTTACAGGAACGGGACATGAGGCTGATAAAATAATCAGCGCATCCAGACGCGAAAGGGCCCTGATGAAGGAGGACATCAGGCAATGTTTTGAGAAACGCTCTGCCGTTGAGTTTTCCAGACGGCGAGGTGGTAGGCTTCCCTGGCACGCCCATCTTGCGGAAAGACGAGGGCCGAGGACTTCAAGAGAAAGTTCCCCAGAGACTAACGACACCAATTGAATGGAGTTCACTAAGTTCAATTGTTAATGAAATTAAATCTGCCCCCGTGTGAAAATGTTGGCCATTCTTGTTCAGAAAAAATGAGCGCGCATTGTTGGGTGAATAGAGTCAGATAACTAATTCGAACAATTTGATAAACAATACATTTTGATATTTAATTCCCAACAATACATTTCTATAGTGCTCAATAAGTGTGTGGTTTTAATATTAAGGCCAGGAGCCCAAGTCCTCAGGCACCAAGGGATGTGCCTCTAAAAAACTTGAAGGCCACTATGAGGCCTGGTAGCTGAATTATCAAGCTACTTTGACTCCCACATTCCAAGCCGCTCGAAAGCTTGCTTTTCTTCTCACAGAGCCGAATTGTTTATAAAGTTTCACTATCTCTATTACTCATTTATTATACTCTAACTCCATCTAGCGACCAACATCATACACTGCATTTAAATATGTGATTGTCTAAACCAATCAGATTTGTTTCCTGTGTTCATATAAATCAATGAGGTGTGTAGTTTCCTTTTTGTGTTTCCCAATAAATGGAGGACCGCGAGTTCTCCCTAAACTGATCCTGGAAACACGACGGAAGGGGCTATTAAAGTTTAACAATATTGTAGTAAAGAAGAAAAGAACACAGTCCAAGTTTTAAACTTGACATTTCAGACAGTGCTGATAAAAATATTCTGCTGTTCTTAAAGGGACAGTGTTTTTTTATTTGTCCACTAGATGCCACTTGTGTAGTGCAACGAAAAATAAAGACTAAAAACTGCAGAGACTGAGTGAGCAAAAAGCCTTCACATCTTTAGCAAGCATATGATGAAGCCAAAAAGGGGAATAATAAAATTAGGGAAGAAATGAGGCAGAAAAAAGGAAATTGGGAATAAATCGTGTAGGGGGGGGGGGTGGATAAAGTGAAAATTTAAGACAAAATGAAAATATTTCTTAAAAAAAAAAATTGAAGTTAAAATAGTAAAGAGGCATACAAGAAAAACTAAAAAAAAAGCATAAAGGAAAAAGAAAATGAATTAAAAATATATCTTTTAAAAATTAATTTTCCCTTTCCTTTTACAGTGGAACCTGTTTTCAAACGCCTCTCAGTTCGAACAAATCGGAGTCCGACCAAAAATTGAGAAATTCTTGCTTCGCTGGTCGGTCAAAAAAAAATCGGAGATCGAACGCCGGTACGCTAGGGTGCAATGCGGAGAGGCGAACGGGTGTAGCTTGCTCTTTTTCTGACCAACTGTTATCGCGTGCAGACGGGTTTCATTCTGCTTTCGCTTTTAATATAGGTGTACCAAGCGTTGTAGCCCCTACTTATGCCTCCGAAGAAAGTCAGTGCAAGCAGCAAAGTTGCTACAGGTGAAAAAAGAAAAGTAGTGCGTACAACTATTGCATTGAAGAAAAATTATAGTTCCACTGTCCACCTGCGCCTTCTGCTGACCACCACAAAGGTAAGAAATCCTATAATTTTCTTTATCCTTGTTTTTTCTTTTACACGTTCATGTTAGCGAAATCTTTCATACAGAAGATTACGATAACGCGAACGTACGATTGGCTTTTACATTAAACATTCAGGGTGTTGGAACGGAGCCCCCTTTCCAATGAACCGCTCACCACTTGCTGTGGAGACCCGGGTGCAAAATGACTTAAAAACAACTTATTTCATTTTTACACGTTCATGTTAGCGTAATCTTTCGTACGGAAGATTAGGATAACGCGAATGTACGATTAGCCTGGGTTAGCTTCATGTTTACATTAAACATTCAGGGTGTTGGAACGGATTAAAACGATATACATTATTTTTGATGGGAAAAATGATTTCGGTGATCGAACAAATCGGTTTTCAAACAGGGTTCTGAAACAGATTATGGTCGAGAACAGAAGCTCCACTGTACTTTCAAATTTCTCCTTTTCCCCCCTATTTCTTATTTTTCTTTTCAAAAGTAACAAGTGATTTGGTCCCTTTGAGTCACATTATTTTGTCTTCCACTGTGCTTTTAGCACTCGTTTTTGGTGACTCGACAGAACAGTGACATCTAGTGGATATATTATACACATCTCCAACTTTCATATCATGTGAGGGGGGCCTCAAAAAAATTCTCAACAACCTGAAATTCATACCAGACTTTTTGGAGAGTAAAAAAGAAAAGTCAAGAATGTGCATTGAATAATTTTACTGCAAGAATACAAAACTGAAGAGACAAGAGTTATGGAAATGAATCTTATTTACAACAAGTGAAGAGTTGGGAACGCATGCTGGTCTCCAAAGGCAGGGAAGATGGCGCCGGTCACGTTGAAGACCCGACAGCAGGCTGGAAGGAAAAATAAACAAGCAAACGAAGCACAAAATTGTTCAACTTTCTGTCTCCAGTTTCTCTCGACATACTGCCGGTTTTAGGATTCTTTTGTAGCATGGTGCTGAAATGGTTTGCACTATGTGTCATCATTTGCAGGTTGGACCTCAAAACAACATTTGACTATGCACAAACTGTCTTTCCACTGTCCTGACATTTCCATTGGGATGCTAATTCGACACCTTACTGGTAATTCCGGACTACAAGCTAGGCTTGGGTGAAGAAGATGCCGAGGATTGGCCCATCAATGTGCAGCTATAGTGGTTCACACAGATTGAAAGCCAAACTGGACTTCAAAGATAACACCCTGCATACTAGCTCAAATCCTGCTGGAGTCTTAGACAGGAGAGGTCTCCTCATCTTCACTTCTTCAGAGGTGCAGAAACCCATCTATTTCGCACTTGGGTTATTGCCGGTTCATTCCTGAAGGATTTTATACATTTTACTGTAAAGGATTTTATACGAATAAACACAAGTTACATTCATCGAGTGCAATGAAGATTTTCACTGAGTGGGCTTCAGGTCGCACTGTTCCAAATTCGGAATGTTTTGGCTGGGGAATTTTGATAACAGGACTCTGACGAAAGACGGCAGGCGATTTTTGGAGAACAAGGCTCTGATGACGTAGAAACGCTCTGTTTTGAGTTTTTCCAGACATCGAGGCGTGGGAGTGGACCCCACGTGGGGGCTTTCATTGGCACGCCCATGGGAGCAGCCGGCACACCAGCTTGCGGAAAAACGTGGGCAGAGGAAGATCGAGAGACTAATTCGGCCATATATTCAATGGAGTTAACTAAATTAAATAATTTAAGGAATTAAATCTGCCCCCGTGTGAAAATGTCGGCTATTCTTGTCCATCTTTTCCCATCAAGAAACAAGCGCGGATTGTTAGGAGAATGTAGGTTGTGTTTGGTTAATGGAGTCAGATAACTAATTCGAACAATTTGGTAAATGGTAGATTTTAATATTTAATTCCTAACACTCCTTTGCGGATTTTTAAATGAATTTATTTTGTCTCTGTTGTCATTAATATCGTATCGTGCATTGTAGAGAGCGCTTAGTTTTGGGTGGGTATGTATGACTGTGTGCACAGCTGCGATAATAGGCTTGTGTATGCAGTCAGTCAAACAGCCAGGGTGGGCAACTGTGCGCACGGCTACAGCTAGCTTTTCGCAATTAGTTACCGTAAATTACGGACTATAAGCCGCTACTTTTTTCCCAAACGTTTAACCCTGCGGCTTATTCAGTGATGCGGCCAATTTATGTAATTTTTCTAACGGCCGCTAGCGGCACTCGAGTACAAAAGGTAAGATTTATATCGGTGGAATATATGCACCGAGGAAGACTGCAACTTCTTGGCTTGTGCATACAGTAAATTGAATTAGCGTAAACATACCCTCATCATGCAAAATGCAAAAAGAAAGGCACATGACGCAACTTTAAAGCTAAAAGCAATCGAGCAGTCCGATAAAGAAGGAGCGAGCGTGTTGCCACCGTGTTTTGGAATAAGGGAGCGTGGGACAACGTCTATATGACAAAGTTTCTTTTCAATGGCTTCAGTTCTAAGGAGGAAGATGAGGACGGTTTAACGTGATTTTTACAAGAACGGTATGTTTTTTTAACAGACCCGTTTACTGTGTTGTGAGCGTGTTGCTACCTGTCACAGGCACTGTTTGGGATGAAAGTTATTAAAGCTTTGAAAACTCTCGGTGTACCGTCTTTGTAAATATGTGTAACCATGTATAATATGTATTTGCAACTGTATATTTCTGGTACGTATTTATTTCAGCCACTTATTCTGATACATTTCCCACGGGCAAATAAGAAAGGGGCGAAAAACACGCGGCCTGACAGGAAGTGGGGACCAGTAAAGGTGAGTGTTTGTGGACGCGGCAGACAATAGTGTATTTATATTCTTCCCACCCTTACCTTTGGAAATATACACTTTTCCTTGGATTACTTTCAACGGGACCCGGACTCTGCATCAAACCTTAAGTACCGGTATCATTTTCCGTTCATTTTGCCGGCTGTGATTTTTGGACTGTGTACTTTTATAAAGGACTTTCAGTTACAATCGTGGGACTTAAGTCAGGTTTGGGTTGATTTTGTGTCACATTTTTTTAATGTGGGCGCATGCGGCTTATATACAGGTGCAGCTTGTGTAAGTACAAAATCGGTTTTCCTCTTAAAATGTGGTGGGTGCGGCTTATTACCAGGTGCGCTCTATAGTCCGGAATTTACGGTACATTAAAAAGAAAGTCATGAGTTAGGTCAGGCTCTAGGGGAAAATCACAACAATGTAGGTTTGTCAAGCTGCTCTACATACGTGTACAACCCTGACCACACAGACAAGTAGATGGGGCGGGGCAACTGTTGAGCCAATCAGAACGCAATACACAATGCATGATGAAAATTTGCGAAGTAGCAAAACCACGATACACCAAGGAATTACTATAGTAGCAAAAATGTGTGCTTTTGCCCTTTGTCATGTGCGCTAGGGATGGGAGAGCTTAAGATCAGTCGACTGGCTCATCGTACACGCAGAGGCTTCAGAATTTTAGTCAGTACATTGAAATTGTTTGTGGCCCTTCTGGGTATATGCTGCAAAAACAGTGTCTTAATCACGGCACAATGGGTTACTTCTCTATACTTGAGGGTTCCCTGCTCAACGTTTTAGAATGGTACGGACCATTTCTGTAATCCAGGATTCATAGTACTTTCAATTGAGCTTCCTTCTAACAAATGGAAAGCAAGACCGGCCACGCTAGCTGGAATCCATTGCAGAAAAACACAAGCCCAAGACTCGCCTCCTGTGACTTTTGCTCATCGACTCCATTGTCGGCACTAGTTCCCACTGCCATTAATTGTGACTTCCTGTTTGGCTTGCTTAGGAGCAGTGTCCTTTAACTGGCTGTTCTCCTCTGCTTTCCTCTGTGTGGGAATACAAAACAAATGGGGAAGGGAGACAATATTGAAGAGCCTCAATTTCAGAAAGAGGGGTTGGGGGGGAAGATACCCGGGACAAAAGCCTTACTGTCGGCATGCACCCTAAAAGCAGGTCAAGAAAGCTCTAGGCACAACAAGCGAGTCAAGTCAAGTCATGTCATGTTATGTCTATTTGTATAGCCCTTAATCTCAAAAGGCTGCAGAGACCACAGATTATTGCAAACCAGACTATCCAGTGGTCAAATATTACACTGTCCCTTTAAACCAGTTTGTTTCAACAGCATGCTACAGCCGTGAAAACTTGTCTGGTGTTCCACAGGAAAGTTATTTTTGCCAAACAGAACGTTGTGGTTGAGTATGTCTGGGAGGTAGTCCAGAAGAGTAATGTTTTTTCTCTACCAGTAGGTGGCAGAATATCTTTATTACAATGAACTGATGAGGTCAAATTGTCTAATTATTCTTTGTTTGGAGATGTTTGATATTTTTATGTCTACAGTAAGTTAATGAACACAAAACAAGTTCCCAATTATTTCTGGTACTACCCCCTGAGACAAAGATGCAACAAGAAAACGTTACACTAGAACGAAGAGAGTCAAAACTAATTTTCCCAACAGGTATATAAAACGATATTGACAAAGCATGAAAGGCCACAAGTGTGTAGATGTTAATCTAGCAGTTTTAGGGATCAGGATCTCTGTCCTCCAGACAAAAAGATCAAATAAAAAGTCGTCTCACCTTCTTCCTGACCAGGTGAGAGATGTCCGAGGCCGCTTTGGAGGACGATGCGCCATCAGAGGATTTTGCAGGTATCTGTATTTAACAGTAGGTTTACTGCACATTTAAATTGTCAGCTTTACATCAGTTTCATGACAAAAGCAAATTTACCTCAGCAAATGCTGTAGAGGAGTTGGTGTTTTCGTTTTGTGACATCGAAGAGGTTGAGGCGCCGCCCTAAATGCGTTCCATGCATGAAAAAGTCTCAGACACAGCAAACTCATGGGGACAGTGTACATGATTTGAGCACCATTTGACGCCATTTTGTGAAGTGCAGACTCAAAGTGAGAAAACCATGTCACCTGCTCTCGTCGAAGCTTATGTTATGTAGATTGAATGCAAATTTCTCCACCTACAAGTACCGGATTTTTCAGACTACAAGGGGCACCAAAAAACCCTGCAGTGTTCTTGTCTGCCCGCGTCCACGACGCATCATTTTTGCTGGGGACGCATAGTGTCAAATCAACGAGCGTCCCCGTGACACAACTTCTTTGACACAAAATTGTCATTACCCGATTACTTTTTTTTAACCAAAGATTTACCGTACTCCAAACTTTTCGTCAGGCAAATCCGCCATTGTCGTTTTGGTCTCGCTGTTAGAGTTTTCGTCTGCACACCGATCTGTGAACGAGATCTCGTTGCTTCGAGATTACGTCATTGTTGTGGTGCTTGTCGTCGAGGGAAGTCAGTAATAAGTCTAAACATAATGCAGAAAGTGATAACAATGGCAATAATTCCGGCGCGGAAAAACGGCCAAGAAATTCTTCGGAGGATCACGAAGGCAAGGAAAACACGCGTGTTGAAGGGAACGATTCGACGAAAGAATACTCCTAGAAAGAAAGGGACTTTTCTGCCAAAATGGACTAAATTATATTCCTGGTTACGCAATGAGGATGCTAATGGATTGGACGTCGAGAAGGCATTACAACTGTGGCGGGACAGCAAACCACGAAGAATATATGAACTGAAAAATCTGAAGTGATGACTGCTTTGTATTACCAATTAACGGATGATTAAAACTGAATGAAAATATAGATTAATATTTCAACAATATTATTTTGTATAATGTACAATATTGTGAACTGAAAAATCTGAAGTGATAACTGCTTTTGTATTACCAATTAACTAATAATAATAATAACAATAACAATAACAATAATTTCCTTGTATTGTCATTCTGTGTAACAATGTACACAGAACGAAATGTCGATTGCACCTGACCCGTTGTAGCGAGCCGATGCAGCCGCAGCCAACAGAGGGCGCCGCCGACCACTTTTTAAGTCTTAGGAATGACTCGGCCGGGGCGCGAACCACCGACCTCCCAGTCTCAAAGTGGGCGCCTTACCATCTAGGCTACTGAGCTGGTACTGATGATTAAAACTGAATGAATATATATATTTATATGATATATTTGTCGCAGATTTACAATTTTAACCTCAATAACACCAAATTTTGGGGACCCATAGATTTGAGCATGCAAGTCCCCGGGACCAATCACTTTTAAGAGATAGAATGAACACCATGGATTGGCTACAAATTTGAAAGTTTGCCTTATATACCAGAAACAATGTAAAAAAACAAAAATTAAACATCGTTACCATATGCATTATAATTTGATTGTTCTACATTTGAGAAACAGTGGTCTTTGAGTACTCTTCTGTGCCACCATGTTTGTTACAGAAATTAATTCAGTGGTAAAACCAGATGTCATAATTTATGTTGAATGAAATACATTTTAATGCAACCATAGCTTTTACTGTAGTTTTAATACCATGCACCTTGTAGCCCTAGTGAGCCTTATTTGAAAAATTAAAAATTTAGGGGGGTTGATAATCCGAGCGCCTAACAATGTGGAAAATATGCCGTTCATTTTACTACTAGGAGGCGCCAAATAATACACACTGCCCCTTTAAAAACAAATGAACAAAAACTTCCTGCGATCTTACAAGGGTCTGTTGAATGGCCTGGGTGTTCGCTACGGCCATTTTCCGAGTCTCCTCAGCATCTTCGATCTTTTCTTTTAGTTCAGGCAGAAGCAGTTTTAGTTCTTCCATCTCGGTTGCTGCCTGTTTTGCACCTTCGTCGTCCTCTGCTGCATTGTTTGAATCCTGCAGCATTGCTGTAATTGGACAAGAATGAGTACTGCATCAACACTGGTGAATCAGTGGTCGCCGACCACCAGGCCGCTGACTGGTACTGGGCAGCACAGAAAGAAAATATTCCCTTTTTTTTTTTTACTTATTACGCATTTATCATGAATACACGCATTTTGGGTCTCCCCAAAAAACCTCAACATTTGGGTGCTAGTCATACTGAGGCTTTACAGTAGTATATCACTGTAATTGAGCAACGATTGATCAGTCACAAATATCGCTGACAATATAACATTTGCTCAGCATTGGATGCAAAGGGAAATGAACCTGGATCGCTGCAGTGAGCTGAATCCCAACTACTAAGCTACAAGGATATTTGATGACAAGACAAAAGATTCACCTCATCACTACACTTTTTAGTCATGGTGCCATGTAGTACCATGTTGTACCAAAGCTCCGTGAGGAAGAGTTCAGCAGAACAACGTGGTACCAAGAGTAAAAATAGTGTGATTGAATAAAGCAAATCTAATGCTTTACCTAGGTCACATAGATCCATAGTGGTGTAGTGATTGCACAGTGATTTATTATCATTACCACCACAGTCACCACTTTCATTATCCTAATTAGTATTCCCATTATTGGGCCTGGCCGCCAGAATATAGTCAGACATTTAACCGGTTTGTGGTACAGAAAACTTGCCTACGAAGCCTTAGAGGTAAGATCTTGGACCGAGAACGTGAAGGATTTTATACATTTGACTACAAGTTACATTTATTAAGTGCAATGAAGATTTTCACTGAGTAGGCTATAGTTCAATGACAGGTCGCGCCATTCCGAATACAGAATATTTAGTCAAGTTCTGTTAACAGTACTCTGACGGAGGATGGCAGGCATTGTTTTGAGGAACCACAGACATCGGGAAGCTCGTCTGAGATTGTGACGCTCACGTTGGGCTTCATTGGCGCGCCCATGGGAGTAGCCAGCACACCATCTCGTGGAACGACGTGGGCCGAGAGAAGGCTTCACAGACCAATTCGGCTGTATTCGATAGAGTTCACTTAGTTCAATTATTAATGAAATTAAATCTGCCCCGTGTGGAAATGTCGGTTTCTTGTTCATCTTTTCCATCAAGAAAAGAGTGTGCATTGTTGGGTGAATGTAGGTTGTGTTTGGTTAATGGAGTCATAACTAATTCAAACAATTTGGTAAACGATACAATTTGATATTTAATTCCCAACAGAAGGCACCTAAATGAAGCTTCCGATTTATTTCAAGCCCGGGCCCTCAAATAAAGGCTTTTATACCCTCGGGGTGGGTCAGGCTGAATTCTTTAGGCCCGATCTTACCTCTAGCCTTGATGTCTAAAACCAAGCAAAATGTAAATCATGCTCTTACCCAAGCGAGCCTCGATTACTTTGATGGCGCTGTTGTAGTGCTGAATGGCCTGACTGTATTGATCCATGTAGCAAAGTGTTGTGGCAACATGGTAATTGGTCTCAGCCAGTAGACGGCTGTGTGGAGGCAGGTGCCTTAGCTGCAGAGCCAAGCAGTCCTGAAAGTCTTCTAGTGCCTGACTATAGTTGCCTATGGGACACACAGTATGTAAATGCATACTAAACCATTTCACACAGGGAAAAAAGGGTCCCATCAAACACAAAATACTCCTTCACTGCCAAATCTAAGAAATTCAAAAATCCTATGGGAACATTGAGAATCAGCACACTTGATATGTGTATAACTACCGTTAATTTTGGACTACAGAGTGTACCTGATTAAAAGCGCTGGTTAAAATTGTATTTTTGTACAAGCCACACCAGATTTAAACAGCCACAAGAAAATCAAATCACTCATGTCTATATTTCTTACGTTTGAAGCCCAGCGCACACCGCATGGGGAAGCCTTTAGCTGCAGTGCCCCAGCACACCCATTTACAGTTCCCCTTCGCGTTGTTAACGTTACGTTTTCAGATCATGTGACATTCATGGCGATTCCAAAGACAAGCACATATTTACTACTTCACCAAAAGAAACCGCAAATGAGGGCTGTGTGGCGACAGAGGAAAGGCAACCATGCTGTGCAGAATAGTATCAGATTGTAACACATAAGTGGTAGTTGTTGTAATGGGCGGTTGTCGTGGTAATGGACCAAATGACATTCTCTCGTCATCTTTCCTTGAGGATTAAAGGAAACATCAGTAGCCTGACATTGACGCAGATAAGGAAAATGAAGTCTTTTGATTGACAACTTCTACTGCTGTGCAATTCGGGTGTATAAATTGAAGTGAAAAAGTTGATATATCGTGAATATGTTGTAAATATCAGTAGTGATAAACCTACCGTTTCGTGTGAATGTTGACAAAAAAAAACCCTAATTTCTCCTCTAGAATGGTGTCAAATGTTTACAGACATCAACGATCCGTTTTGGATTTAGAGTGCAAGCGTTGTGGGAAAGAACTTGCCGTTTTCCTAGGTGACGCTACAAGGCCGAATTTAAAAAAAAAAAAATCTAAGCCACACCGTATTTAAAGTCTGTAGAGTACGCAATAGAGGGGCTGCCATAGTGCCACTGCAAGGCTAACAGCTCTTAAACCACTCCTGACGAACCTGGACAGAGACCAACGCCACATCCTTTACCCATGAAACTGATGACCTGGCACTACCACTTGTGGGAAACCGTTACATTTGTGTATTTTAATCATCGCAGACACCTGGCTAAAGTTGCGGTTACCATATGCTAGCGTGCATCTAGCCAGCCGCTCTCTAAATCTCTTCCTTACTCCGAAAGAAAAAAACTTTCCAATTTCTTTTTACTATGTCAGGGTTGGCTAAGCCGGTCCTGGAGAGCCGCACGTCCTGCATGTCTTGGAGGTTTCTCTGCTCCAACACAGGTGACTCATATTTTCAGCTTGTTAGCAAGCTTTGTGAGAGCTTGATAACAATCCAGGTGATTGGAATCACAGAAACCACCAAAACATGCTGCTCTCCACCACTGTACTATGCCAATAAAACCATTTATTTAACTTCAATTCTGTAATCCGCTTTTCTTTGAGATCTATAATTTTTAGTTTGTTACGCTTGTATATTCTCTCAGTTGGTAATGACGTCAACCCAGGGTAAGTTTGCCCCTTGGGGCTTTATGAGGGGGCGACGCGACTCTGCGGATTTTCTTATTTTGCGAGTGGGTTCTGCCTCCCATTAACAGTAATAACCAAGGGCTCTCTGTAATGCTAAAAATGCAAACTCCAACCATCCCTCTTTCCAGTTACTGAACCTTTGAAAATTGCATTCAGTAGGTTGTTGACTCTACCGTAGCAGATCTTGCAGTAGTCAATTTTTTCAAACAGTTTCCTTTTGTTTTAGTGGCTAACGTTGACACTATTGCAATTATTAGGCTAAATGCGTTGGCCAACATTTGGCCCTGATGCCTGATTAGGCGGCAAACCATTAAAAATAAAATATTGGTTGAGAAATATCAAGCAAAAGGTGTCCTTTTTAACCCACAATTTTAGTGGATATCCAAGTAGCACCATATCATCTGAAAACTATGGTTATTCGTTTTAAAGGGTTGGTATAAAAATTTAAAGTTTGAGTCTCCGGAAGAAAAACAAATCAGATGTGGGCAAAATGATGCAGACCCACTTTTTAAAGGGAAAGTTTGATTTTTAGCTGAAAGATTTAAAGACAATGAAGATGGTGTCACAAGTCCTTTTCACATTGGATATAAAAAGCAAAACTATATGAACCGTCACAAAAACATTTTTTTGGTTGAACTACATAGTCAAGTGACATCTCTTGGTAAAATAATACAAACTGTCCCGTAAGATTTAAAATTTTCCGACGCAATGCTCTGAACGTGCAAGAAAATAGAAAAATTACCCTATTACAAAAGCAACCAAAACTCTAAGCATCACGGTACATGATGACTTCAATTCCAATATATCAAAGCAGACAAAAATACCTGTTTCCACACCAACTTCTCCGAGTTTCAGGAAAGCC
Organism: Urocampus carinirostris; assembly: GCF_059441175.1. NCBI lineage: Eukaryota > Metazoa > Chordata > Actinopteri > Syngnathiformes > Syngnathidae > Urocampus > Urocampus carinirostris. Next base: position 28,109,257 of record NC_142360.1, read on the forward strand.
TGAGCTGCCATGAGCTGGTCTTCTTTGCTTTCTTTCCTGAAGCAATAGTGTAATGAGGTGGCATTCTGTTTAATATCTGAAAATGAAAGCTAAATGGCAATTGTTCGTACCTCTTGTAGATGAACTTTGCCAACTCCAGCATTTCCCAAGCCAATTGCAGATTGCCAACTTCATCCTCATCCTGAACATGACAAGCAGAAGTGATTTTAACCAATCATAAATGCCCACTCTAACTCTGACCATCATCAAAATGGTCTGAAAGTAGAAAACCAAAGTCGCCAGCGCTGAAATTCTTAATTTAGGGCTGCAAATAACGATTTAAATAAACAATTGGTAGTTTTTTTCCATTACTCAATGAGTCAGATTGGGCCAAGACCCCCCCTGCAGTGTGTGCAAATCTGGTGAAAGACTACATGAACCGTTTGACCTCTGTAATAGCAAACAAAGACTACTGTACCAAATATTACCATTCATTTTCTCAGGTGTTTAAATATTCTTTTGCAGCTGTATCACACAAATAAATTGTTAAAAATCGAGTGTTGTGATTTCTGGATTTTTCTTTTTAGTTCATCTCTCACAGTGGACATGCACCTACATGGAAAATGTTATACCCCTCCATGATTTCTAAGTTGGAGAAATCGCAGGGTGTTGAAATACTCTTTTCTTCACTGTATCCATGTGCTGATATTTTGACCGCACCCATAGCCACCATACTGTTCCTTTATCTTCCATGTTTTCTTTTATCCTCACTGTTTAATGTGATACTGGAGTGCCACGTCCTATTTTGTAACAATGACAATAAAGGTATATTCTATTCTATTCTCCCCGAAAAGAAAATATAATCAAGGCTGTTGCGCAGAATAAAAAAAATCCCAAATTCAGGTTACCTTGTCACCATTCTCCTTTTCATTATCGTCATCATCGTCATCATCATCCTCCTCTTCACCTGGTAAAAAAATATATATTTTTTTTTTTTTTTTGCATCAGCCACAAAGCGAGCGCGACCAGAACTAGGGTCAGACATACAGATGAAACAACAGAACCCATTTAACACCAGCAAGTGAACTTCATTTTGCAACACCCAGGATTGTGCTGCCCGCATCATGCAAGTATAATTAGTGCTCTAAGGTCTACTGCTTGCCCTCGGTTTTCTCCACAAGTTCAGCTTCGCCACTGTCAGACTTTGTTCCCTCTCCATTCTGCTCTTCAGAGTCTTCAGTTTTTGCCACACCGTCCTTCTCAGGTGACTCTTGAAGGCTTTCCCCGCCGTTTGCTACAACTTCCTTGCCACTTAATGTTGTAGGAAGGGTGCTTTGAGAGTCATCCGCAGCTTTAGGGGATGGCATCCCAGCACCGTTTTGCAGTGCGACCTCAATGCTGCCCTCTTCAGATGGTTTTCTTTCTTCAGTCTCGGGACTAGCTGCCATTGCCTCATACACCTGCTCGCGCAGCTCATTTCGAGTTTGTTCTGCACCAGAGAATTAGTTTGAGCATTTAGTGTTGCAGCAGCTGATGTAAGGTTTGGTATAGATAATTTCCGAGTAAACGGTCCAAAAAGAATATTCCAAACCACAAAAAAAATCAGTACAAAAATTACTAAGTACATGAGTATCTTAACTAATATATATATTTTAATATACAAGAGAATAAAATACTAATAGACAATTATGAATGAAGTCAAAGGGGTAGGATTTAATAAGCATTTGTTTCTTCCTACTCCCTTTCGAACATAATAATAATAATAATAATTTCCTTTGTATTGTCATTCTGTGTAACAATGTACACAGAACGAAATGTCGATACACCTGACCCGTTGTAGCGAGCCGATGCAGCCGCAGCCAACAGAGGGCGCCGCCATCTTACCAATGTTATAAGTCTTTGGTATGACTCGGCCGAGGTGCGAACCAGCGACCTCCCAGTCTCAAAGCGGGCGCCTTACCATCTAGGCTACTGAGCTGGTACATGTACGATAATGTTGTGCATTTTATTTTTTCCCGATTCGTTTTGAAATAAAAAGTTTCCTTCATTCAGCACCCCACCTTCCAGTGACATCCAGTCAGGCTGTTGATCATAGGAGATAATTACTCAGTGTTAGTCTCTCATTTAAGTTTTATTTGGATATTTTAATTTTCAAAATATACACTATTTGATCAATCTTCAAAAATAAGAATATTTCGATGGTCAACAGAAGGTTATTGTAACACGCAACATACGAGTTACGGCCAAGACCTGTGTCTTCCAAAGCGTTTTCTTGCCGTGAGCGAATTTTTTGTTTGTTTGCAATGGCCGGCCAGGTTTACACTTTTAGCATGGATGGGAGAAGCTGACCAAGATTCCTTAGGATTGAAAGATGCCCAGAACAGATTCACACCATGGCGTATGTGATCATTTACTTAATGAGATACAAGTTAATTTGATCAACTTCACATATATATTGAAAATCATTTTTAATACAGATTTATGAGACTGGCAGAAAATCAACCGCTGGCCACCCACCAAAATCTTCTGTATGCAGAAAAACTGTCATTTTGTATATGTGTAACAGAAATCCTTACCGTCAAGGTTATTAGCACTCTCTATGTTAGAATTAGAGGGTTGCTCCTCATCAGATTCTTCTGGGACTCCCTCAAGAGCATTTCCAAGGACTGTGGTTTCCATCCTAACACAGAATGGAACACACATTAAACATTCAACAAGAAACTAGTTGATTTAACACGATAATTTGTTTGCTGGGTGAGACAGGCAACTATTTCACGAAAATTGTCTGTAATGGTAGACTCAAAAAAACGGAAAAAAATTATTGAAGTTACCTGGCAAGCTCGAGCAAGGACTTCCCATACAAGAAAAAGGCCTCACCACACTCGTCTGCAGTGTCTCCATACCTGGTAGCTCTGACATGTAAAGATAAAAAAGCTTGTATAGCATTTTTAATTACAATAAACCAGGGAGTACATGTTCAGTCTCAATGAGTAATATTAAACACAAACAATAGAATATTAGCAATTCCTTGTTATCTGGACAATTTAGTTTTATACTTGTAGTTGAACTTGAATTTAAAAAATAAATGTGGAAACTATTACCTTCCTTTTAGATATAGATTTGTATTCTTAGAGCTGCCAAGATTTTGGGAAAGTTAGTGAGTCCGATTTATGAATTTATGGAGACGCTAAAGCTTCGAGGTTTCGTGCTTGATATGGCGGGCAGTTGTGCCCCTGGCTGTTAGACTGACTGCTTACATCAGCCTATCAAAGTCGTGCACACGTCTTGCAAACTTTGGCCTGTATTAAATGCCTAGTGCCATTAAAATGTGCCTCTGATTGGCGCTGTTAAACCCCAAAATTTGACAATTCTTGTTGGTCTAACACTACATTACCTAATTAACAAATTGTAACTATAAATCCCTAAAGAAAAAAAAAAGAAAAAACGCAGTGTCTTGAAATTACACCATCACACCAAGTTGAGATATAGATTAGATTTCGGTTAATTGTGCAACCCAACCTGCAAAAATTAGTCAAGGTTGTCGACAAAAAAAACAATAGAAATAGTCCACAATAAATTCCATGTCGACTTTTGTCACCAGGCACATTTTTCCAACCGAGTGAGGCATCTTGCATAAATACAATCTCTGCCGAGTGTGGCTCATGCTCAATAGGGTCTCTGTTCGAGCAGTCACATACAGAAACTACCGCATCGACATCAAGTACGCGTACAAAAACTTCGTTTGGGAAAATATGGCTTGCATACAGAGAATAAAATGGCTACGAGCAAACCCGGGGGCGTAGTTGTTCATCTTAGAAATTAACTAACTTCAGCACATATTTAAGCAACAAACTAAATTTTTATTCGCTGAAAAGCAATTTCGTTCTCCCACAAGCATATTTTTTAGCAATTTTAGAATCGGCAAACATTCTCCTGAATAGCGGTCCCGTGTGGTCAGCCATAGCAATTGGAACACCATGTTCAATGATCGCTTCAGTAAATAACACTTCAGCATTTATGACGTCCAAAGAATCGGTTGGGGTGACAAAAAAAAGTGGAGATTTTGTCGCTGGACTTACTGTCATTTGCATTTGATTTGTGTTTTTTTTGTTTCCACGTGGTCTTTAACGTCGCTAATTCCGCCATGATCCACAGAAAAGTCTTGTCTACAGTGTGCAGTTGGTGTAATTTTCACCTTTACTCGATCTGATAATGACTCCAGGGAAAGCTTTGGAATATTCTTCACAAAAGCACTAATTTTGGTTTCACAATTTTCTGCACTTCTCCGGTAGACTCCATGAACTCTATTCCCGCTGCCAATTACGGTGCTCTAATTGAGCTAAAAAAATAAACCTCGCACAGTCATATTTCAGCACTGCCAGACGACTTGCAATGCTGATATAGCAGTTGTTTGAAATGGTACTTTGTCTCCATCTTGCGGTGGAATGTTTTTACGATTTTATTTTTTTAGAGGGAAAACCGTAGTTTATGTGACCCAACCGTAACGCCGTAGTGGGTTTAAGAAAACCGTACTCATTACGGCAAAACTGGAGTACTTGGCAGGTATGGGACCGGACAAAAGTTTCTCATTTCGAAAAGTTCGGGTAGCGTTTACACTCGAACAGGCAGCATGACATACAAAAGAGTACTATGCGTCGCATACATGATCAGCTCCATCCACATGTACTCACAGCATGCCGCAGGCGTTCTGAAAAACATCAACTGCAGCAACGACGTCACCCATGACAAGATGTCTGTTCCCCGTGCCGATGAGTTTTTTCGCTTCTTCCATAACGTCGACAGAACCGCTGGGGAAAAAAAAAAAGGGAAGTACAGTGGAACCTCTGTTCTCGACCATAATCCGTTCCAGAACCCTGTTCGAAAACCGATTTGTTCGATCACCGAAATCATTTTTCCCATTAAAAATAATGTAAATCGTTTTAATCCGTTCCAACACCCTGAATGTTTAACGTAAACATGAAGCTAACCCAGGCTAATCGAACGTTTGCGTTATCGTAATCTTCCGTACGAAAGATTACGCTAACATGAACGTGTAAAAATAAAAAAAATCAGGTCGTTTACAAGTCATTTATCACCCGAGTCTCCACAACAAGTGGTGAGCGGTTCATTGGAAAGGGGGCTCTGTTCCAACACCCTGAATGTTTAACGTAAACCTAAAGCTAACCCAGACTAATCGTACGTTCGCGTTATCGTAATCTTATGAATAGGATTTCTTACCTTTGTGGTGGTCAGCAGAAGGCGCTCGCACACCTCCTTCATATTTGGCTATTATTTCTTAAATGCAATAGTTGTACGCACTACTTTTCTTTTTTCACCTGTAGCAACTTTGCTGCTTGCACTGACTTTCTTCGGAGGCATAATAAGGGGCTAAAACACCCGTACGCCGCTCAGCATCGCACCTTAGCGTACGCACTCGCGCATTACCGGCGCTCGAACTCTGATTTTTTGATTGAATAGCGAAGCAAGAATTTCTCGAAATTTTTGGTCAGACACCAATTTGTTGGAACTGAGGCGTTCGAAAACAGAGGTTCCACTGTATGAAGAGATTGATCCAAAAGGCCAGGGGAAGAGTATCCTTATACTCACTAAAGTCTCCACATTTTTGTAGTCTCTTATTCGTAATTACCGATTATTAAATACAGACTCTGCCCGAACTTACGAATAAGAAATTGCGGACGATCGCAAGTTGAATTTGTTCGTAGGGTTCCCAGAGACTCCAACGACCCTAATTCGGCCATTTTCAATGGAGTACACTTCGTTAAATTGCTAATAAAATTAAATCTGCCCCCGTGTGGAAATGTCGGCTCTTATTCATCTTTTCCATCAAGAAACGAGCGCGCCAAAAATTGCTGGGCGAATGTAGGTTGTGTTTGGTCAATGGAGTCAGAAGACCAATTCGAACAATTTGGTAAACGATGCATATTAATATTTAATTCCCAACAAAACCTAAGCTTAAAACACCTGTATATTATTTTATGAAAGACCTATCGTTTATGTTGACATTATCTATATTGTTTGTTAATGCAGTGTTCTCGTTTGCCCGCGTCCCAGACGCATCATTTTTGCTGGGGACGCATAGTGTCAAATCAACCCCGGGACGTGACTTTTTTGCCACAAAATTGTCATTATTACCCGATTACTTTTTTTTTTTAACAAAGATTTACCGCTCTCCATACTTTGTCAGGCAGATCCGCCATTGTTGTTTTGGTCTCGCGCCAAACTCGGCAAACGAGATCTCGTTGTTTCGAGATGACGTCATTGTTGTGGCAGTTGTCGAGTGAAAGAAGTATGCCTCCGCAAAAAACAGTTGGTATTAGGTGCAAATCAACAAAAATTGGTCATTTCTTCAGTGTCGGTAATAAGTCGAAACATAACACAGAAAATGGTAACAACGGCATTAATTCCGGCATGAAAAAAAACGGCGGAGAAATTCTTCAGAAGGCCGCGAAGGCAAGGAAAATACGTGTTTTGAAGCGAACGATTCGACAAAAGAAAATAAAAGAATACTAGCAAGAAAAGGACTTTTCTGCCAAAATGGACTCAATTATATTCCTGGTTACGCTATGAGGAGGATAATGGATTGGACCTTGGGAAGGCATTACAACTATGGAGGGACAGCAAACCACGAAGAACATGAACTGAAAAATTTGAAGTGATAACTGCTTTGTGTTACCAATTAACTGATGATTAAAATGGCAAGAATATATAAATATTTCAGCAATATTATTTTATATAATGTACAATATTGTTGTGAACTGAAAAATCTTGAAGTGATAACTGATTTGTATTACCAATAAATGTATGGTTAAAACTGAATGAATATAAAGATTTATATAATATATTTGTCGCCGATTTACAATTTCAACATCGATAACACTAAATTTTGGGGACCCATAGATTTTTGAGCATGCGAGTCCCTGGGACCCATCACTTTTCACAGGTAAAATGAACACTGCATGTATGGTTCCTTCTTAAGATTTCCTCATGTTGAAGTTTTGAGTTTTTCCCTTGCCCTCATGAAGGTTTAAGACCAATTTGATGCAACAAATTCATCTTCAAACAAATGAAGAACTATACCATATAGATATCAAATGGAAAAGTAATTGGATGTGCGTCCAGGAGGAGCACCGTGGTGAGAATCGTTAACCCCACGCGGCCCACAACTCAAAAATAGTTACCCACCACTGCTGTAAAATTTCTACTTCGCGGGATTTCTTTCAACGCAACCCCAGCGAAAAACGAGGGATTGCCTTACTCACCTCTCAGTCGCTGATGCCGATGACGAACATGGCTTCTCGTCCTCAATGCTGTTAAGAAAAACAACACGTCAGCAAACAAACACAGACAATGTTATTAGACAGAAAAATGCAAATTAAACACATGAGCTGATACTAGGTTTAGAAAACAACTAGGTAGTAGTCCTTTCTTTCCACTCGCACAAGAGAAAAGGATAGCAGCCATGATAACAGAAAGAGGTTAGCTGTTACCAAGCTAATGTTCCGTTCACACAATAAAAGGCCAAATGACAAGTTTTTACCTCTCGGAACTTGAGGCAACGGACGTTTCTTCGGGCATTTTGCGCTGAATAGAACTTGACGTGGAAGAAGGACAAAGTCAAAAACCGCACGGGGTACAAACACTCAAGCGTTTTGTTTGGCGCGCTTAAATAGAGGAACACTTCCGGTTTCCGCTCGGCTGTGGAAGGACGCGGGAGATTGGATTTAAAGGGGCCGAAGTACAGCTCCTCATGCATAGGTCTAAAGCGTACAGGCCGCGGGCCTCACCCGGCCCGGTGTACGATTATATCCGGCCTGCAAAATTATTTTACACACATCTACTATAATGGCCCGGCTAAGGACGGGTCCAATTTGGGGCTCCCTTTTACTTGATGAATGAATGAATGAATGAATGAAAACTTTATTTGAACATTAAATTAAAAAAAGAACAAAAACAATAACTCAACAACAAAATAATGTTACATAATATGTTTGAAAAGGGGTAGTCAGAAGCAAATGCTTATATTCCCTACCACTTCATCTTCCCCACCAAATACACCAGTGCTATAACAACAATTGTCATGATATTAATAATAACAGTTATGATATAAGAATAGTAACAATAACAACAAGTTAACCATAGTTTTAAACGCAGTAGTATTTCCAATCTTACTCATATCCCCGAAGTCTAGAATCAAGTCTCTTCAGCTGGTACAAAGTGCCGCAGCGAGGCTTTTAACTAGGACAAAAAAGTACGATCACATAACACCGATTTTGGCTAACCTGCATTGGCTTCCAGTTAGCCTTAGATGTGATTTCAAGGTTCTCTTAGTATTATACAAAATCATACATGGACTTGCTCCCTCTTATCTTTCAGATCTGATTTCCCCCTATGTCCCGGTCCGAAGCCTACGATCTGAGAGTGATCCCAAGAGCAAAGAAGTGTTCCGCTGGTTCGAGAGCGTTCTCCATCCGGGCACCGGTGCTGTGGAATGCTCTTCCCCCTGAGATCCGATCTGCAACCTCAGTGGAAATGTTTAAATCTAAGCTTAAAACTCACTTCTGCTCCATAGCACATGAATAACCTACTCTTCTCGTCGGCTGAAAAATAGTCTGTGTAATATAGTGTAATCATCTGTGAAGCCCTTTGAGACTCTTCGTGATTTAGGGCTATACAAATAAAAATGACTTGACTTGACTATTTTCTTCATCCCTGTATTTCCCCAGTAATGTTTTTTGTATTTAAATTTGAACACATGAATAGTTGGACATTGTTTGATCTCGTAAATGATTCCAAAGTTTGACTCCACACACAGACACACACATACTTTTCCTGGTGGTTCTCACCTTTGGGATTATGAATTCACTACAGCCCCTTAACTTATAATTTCTCTCTTTCCGAATGAATAATTTTTGGATGTTTTCTGGCACCATGTTTTTGTTGACCTTAAATAACAGTTGTGAAGTGATTTTTTTTATTAAATCATCCAATGTTAATAATTTGGACTGCATGAATAAAATATTAGTATGATCTCGATATCCTACCCTGTGTATAGTTCTAATTGTAGGTTTTTGGAGGATAAAAAGGGGCTGTAGTCAACTTTTGTAATTATTGCCCCAGACTTCTGCACAATATGTTTAGTATGGCAAAACTAGAGAACAATATAATGAATACAATAATAATTTAAAAGAAATTCGGCTCTATTATTATTTGATCATTTCTATACCTACTAGAACTCATTCCATGTTCTGGTATTGAAACGACCACAATTACAGCAAAATAGTATATATGGTCCCTGTTTTAAGTACTTAATTTGTTATATAGTTTTGAAGTATTACTGTTGGGTTTTTTAGTATTTCCGAAGTTGGATTTTTATTGTGTTTTGTAGTGTTACTTTAGTTTTCTTTTTGTACTGTTTTTGTAGTATTTCTGAAGTCATTTTCATGTAGTATTTCCATAGCAGTTTTTTTAGGTTTTTCTGTTGTACTTTTGTTGTATTTCAAAAGTAGATGTTTTGTTGTATATCTGTGGTATTTTCGTGGTATTTTTGTATTATTACAGTAGTTTTATGCTTATAGTATTTTTGTAGTGTTACTGACCTATTGTTTTTTTGTATTTTTGCACTATCTCTGTTGTATTTTGTAGTATTTCCATATAAGAATATTTGTTGTATACAGTATCTGTAGTATTTATGTAGTATTTTTGTAGGACAGTGTTTGTGTAGTTTTATTTTTTGTGGTATTTTTTTGATAGCTCCGTAGGAGAATTTCTTTAGTATCTCTATAGGTGTAATCTGCAGTACTTCTCTTGTAAACCTCTTGTAGTAGTATTTTTGTAGTCATATTTCTCTGGTAGTTTTTTATACTGTGGAATTGTGTATTGGTATTTTTTAGTATTTCAGTAGAAGTATAATTGATGTATTTACAAAGCAGTATTTTAAAAGCATTTTTGTAGAAATGTAGTATTTCCATCGTAGTATTCTGTCACATTTCTTTAGTATTTTTGTAACATCACTGTCGATGTCTTTTTGTAGTATTTTTGGAGTATATAATTCTGTAGTAGTATATTTGTGGTAACTCTTTGCTATTTCTTTATTTTCGGAATGAAGGCAAAATAATATACGAGGTCCTTGTTTTTAACCACTATATTTGACATTTAGTTTTGCAGTTATTGTGTAGTATTTTTGTTGTATTCCCGTAAAAGTATTTTTTAGTATACACACAGAGTGCTCTTGCCTAGTGGTTGAAGGGCCTTACGCAGCCGCTTAGAGAGCTTATGCCTTGGGCTGGCTCTGGCCCTGCTAGATGAAGCGCTAACAACTTTCTGACTACAAGTCCCAAAATGCAACGCTTCAGCTGCCGCCATATGACTTCCTGAAAACGTCCCCGCGTCAATCGATTAGTTTGAGCCCGACGAACGCAGCCACTGTTAAAACTATTAATGAACTACTCCACTAACGTATAACACGTCGGCCATTAAAAGTGAATTTTAAGTGTCAGGAAGCGGAGACCTGGGGACGAGCACATTTATATCCCGCTTATGTCGACATTTATATAATAACTGGGTCGTCTGGGTCGTCAACGCCTCGATAGCGCAGTAGGCAGCGCGTCAGTCTCATAATCTGAAGGTCGTGAGTTCGATCCTCACTCGGGGCAAATGTTTTGTCAGTACAATTTTGATCGTGTATCGTCTATCATTTTGGGCCCTTTTAAGCATACGTGTCAACCTGTGCGTTTTTTGCCGTACAAAGTACGTTTATTATACATTTTAAGACGTGTACGACGTACAAGAAAATCTGTACGGAAAAAACGCTAATTTCTCAATGATGGATACCATCCGGTATACACCGACTATCATGAAACGGCAAATCAATCAAGTCAAACGAGTTCGCCGCGGTAGCCTCTATCTCTGTATCGTTTTTTTTTCGTTGCAAAAGCGAGAGGTTTGATGTAGTGAAAGGAAGTCCGTCTCTTTTTAGAGAACCGTTTTTATTTCGGCTCTCAAACGGCTCACTTGCTTTGATGCATTATATTACGAGTTATGATGTTGTATAAAGAAGTTAAGAAAAAAAGGAAGTATAAAAGGAGAACATTAAAAAAGACAGGTTTGTGGTTATCCCTTTAATCAGTATACTGTATTACCAACAATAATTTAATGCAGAAAATGAATTCATAATTTGAATAAGAAAATCTATTATTCTAGTTAATTATATTTGCATGTATTTTTTTCCTTCTACAGTGAACGTCCAAGCGACTTCATTTTTTAACTTTTTTTTATAGTAAACCTCATTCGTGTCAAGCAACTCAGTATCCACACCAAAATGTTAATTAACAATATGTATGATATCACGAAACACATGTACAATATAACATGTTCAACTACATAAATAAACACGTTTGAAAAAAAAATATGGTGTACAATTATTTTGTATTTTGTAAGGGAAAATACGAGGAGCCCTGGAGGTTGACAGGTATGCGTTTAGAGTCCTTTTAAGTTTTTTAAAAATGAATAATTCTTTCAAAAACGAATACAGCATTGAAATGAAAACTATTCAACGACCCCCCCCACTAACCACTCCCAAAGCTAGCTCTGCTTATTAGGCGGCATGGAGAGGCTAAAATTAACATTTTTCTTTTGCAAATGTCTCTAGTGTTTTAAGAAAAGCACCTTTGTGTGGTAGTTTATGTATGTTTGAATATTTGATCAAACAATGTTGTCTTCTTTGAAATAATGACGCTTGGTTCTTGTGATTAAGGGCAAACGACTCGACTTGTGTATCAACAGCAAAAGTGGAGAGGGTATTATACTCCTTTTCTTATCGTCTTATCAGGAAAAGTAAAGTCAAGTGCTAATTATTCATAACACTCAATCATTTCTGCCCATCGACCCTGAAGGAAAATCAAGTTGCAAGTGTTTGTCTCTAGCTTGCCTGTAACAGAAAAACAGCCTCCACCAAAAATCAGAAGGCCAATTCAAATTGTCTATGCTCCCGTGTATAATCATCCAGCTCCTCCAAACACCGCAAGTGCTCCTATTATTCGTTTTAACAGCTGCTGTGATCAAACTTTTTTCGTATCATGTTTTTCCTGAAATGAAATGATTTGCATTTATATAGCGCTTTTCAAGTCAATGACTTCCCAAAGCGCTTTACAATGTGCTCCACATTTCCCAATAGAAGCCTTGCAGCCATGTAAGGCGCTAACCTGCTTATTAGGGGGATTAGGGGTTCAGTGTCTTACCCAAGGACACTTCGACATGTAACACGGACGAACCGGGATTCGAACTGGGATCCCTTGATCCCAAGACGAGCGCTCTACCTCTTGAGCTACTGCCGCCGGGTCTGGTCAGAAAAAAATCATCAGTTTCAGATTTTTGATTGTGAACAACAGGCTTTAACAGGCCAAATATGAGCAAATGCTTGACCATTCAATCCATTAAAGAAATAAAGTCATGTTAAGTCAAGTCATGGATATTTGTAAAGCCCTTAATCACAAAAAGTCTCAAAAATCTGCACAGATCAAAGACTATTGCAAACTATTATTACAGACTATTAACCTACATGAGGGCAAATGATACACATAATATCAACATAAAGTATAAGTTATTCATATGTTATAGAGTACAAGTGTGTTTTTTTTGAATTATATACATATATTTATCCTACAGTTGACATTAATATGTTATAAGTGTTCTCAGCCCTTTTTGTATAGTTTTCAGCCGTAAGCTGTTCCTCAAGGCCATGAGTTGTTTTTTGTTTCTGTCTCTTTCACATTCCAGTGGGTGCACCGACCTGTGCATGCCATAACTCAAGTTTGTTTTTCTCCAAGAACCTTAATATTAGAAGGGAGGTTCGGGGACTTGTTCAGAGCGAGGATATTTGTAACAGCCTGGTCTCCGCCGCTCTCATGATAATGATTAATAAAATAACCAATTCTCAATGACCGATTCTCTATGTCTACTTTTATTTCAGAGCGTGTTATTAAAAATGTTGGGGACTTAAAACCTAACAGTTTTAAGCTTAGATTTAAACATTTCCACTGAGGTTGCAGATCGGATCTCAGAGGGCAGAGCATTCCACAGCACCGGGGCCCGAATGGCGAACGCTCTAAAACCTGCGGATTTCTTCTTGGCTCTTGGGATCACGAGTAGACCAGCGTTTTCAGAGCGAAGGCTCCGGACCGGAACATAGGGGGGAATTAAATCTGAAAGATATGAGGGAGCAAGTCCATGCATGATTTTGTATAATACCAACAGAACATTAAAATCACAGGGAGACAGTGCAGGTTAGCTAAAATTGGGGTAATGTGATCAAACTTTCTTGTCTTAGTTAAAAGCCTCGCTGCAGCATTTTGTACCAGCTGAAGGCTCTTGATTTTGGACTTCGGGAGACCGGAGAGTAGTGCATTACAGTAATCGAGACGGGATGTAACAAACGAGAGAATTATAATCTCCGCATCCGACTGAGACAGCATAGGACGAATTTTAGCAATGTTGCGAAGATGGAAGAACGCTGTTCTAGTAATATTCTTCACGTGTGTTTGAAAGGACAGATCGGGATCAAATATGACACCTAGATTTTTAACTGAGTCACTCTGTGTGATGTGACATTTGTCAATGTTCACAGCAGTTTTTGAGAGTAAGTCACGGCATTTAGATGGACCAATAACTAACATTTCGGTCTTTTCAGAGTTAAGACGCAAGAAATTGAGTGACATCCACTCTTTTATCTCAGTGAGGCAGGCCTCCAAATTTCCACAATTTCGTGTGGCAGATTCCTCCATTGGAAGATATAATTGAGTGTCATCTGCGTAGCCATGGATACTGATATTATACTTGCGAATAATATCACTGAATGGAAGCATGTAAATGCTGAAAAGAAGGGGGCCAAGTCCTGAACCCTGCGGAACACCACAGGTAACACAAAAAGGCTCAGATGTCATTTCACCATATTTAACACAGTGCGTCCTATCTGAGAGGTAGGATTTGAAACATAAGAGGACGGTTCCTGAGAGACCAATTTCATGTCCAGCATGGTCGCCGTGGCGGCCGGCTAGCCCCGCCCCCTTGGCACCGGCTGTAGCAGATTTTCTAATTTGCGTGTGTGCTTCTTAAGGGCGGGTTTTGGGGATTGCCGGTTGCGGGTTCATTGCATTACTTTGCATTATTCTGTTCTGTTTGACTAGAGGAAACCTGTACTTGCACGCTCTGAGTAAAACCCCGTTTTGTGAGTATTCCTAGTCTGAGTTCCTGTTTGCCTGTAAGCCTGTTTTTTGTTTTTGTCCCTGAGTGTTGGACGACTTTTATTTCCTTGATAAAGTAACTGATCGTTAACGCGAATGAGTTCACCCTTCCTGCCTCCTGCCTCCGATCTGGTCCGGTCCCGTGGCGACCAATCCAGTTTTCCAACCATTCTGGTAAGATATTTAGGGTTGGGAAGGGTTACTTTAACTTGATTACTTTCAATTACTTTTGGATTACTCCAATACCAAATATGCTAATAAAAGACAAAAGAAACTAAATATGAATAAAATTATGACTCACAACACGTGGTAAGCTTTCTCCCCTGGCTTTGATCTCTTTGATCTCCGGCAAAACTAACATAAAATGCGACAGAAACAAAATAAAAATAAATCCAAAAAGCCTGCACAAAATTGAGTAATGTTATTCATATTTAGTTTCTTTTGTCTTTTATTAGCATATTTGGTATTGGAGTAATCCAAAAGTAATTGAAAGTAATCCAACTCTATGTTGGCAGAATTAAACAAATAAAAACAAGCATTAAGGTCAATAAAATTTATTAGCATTGTCCGGTGGCCGATGGGCCACCACACTTGCCCCCATGTGTCTAGTTAACTTTAGTCACACAGGAAACAGATAAATACACCGGAAATGCAACTTCAAAATAAAAGAGTACAAAACTGATAAACGTACAAGAGATGCAATTAGACTGATTATAGAAACGTTACTTCATGTGTGTGTGTGTGTGTGTGTGTGTGTGTGTGTGAAAGATTGTTTTTATATTTAGGAATATAAAACAAGTTATATTCACACAGTGAATTCTGAGAAATGTTACAACCAAAACGACCAACCTATCAGTACTCCATTGAAAACGGCCGGATTAGTGACGTTGGAGTCACTGGGAAGCCCTCTTCTGAAGTCCTTTAGCTCTCTCCTATTGGCCATCTTTTCCCCGCACAATGGCATGCCGACTCCTCCCATGGGCGCACCAACGAAGCCCCCTGGGCTCCACCATCTCAGAGAAGAGCGCCGCGATGTCTGGAACCCTCAAAACAACACCGAGCGTTTCTACGTCATCAGGGCCTTGTTCTCAAAACAACGCCTGCCGTCCTCCGTCAGAGTCCTGTTAGCAAAAGTCAAAATATTCTGCATTTGGAACAGCGTGACCTGTCATTGAACTAAAGCCAAGTCAGTGAATATCTTACATTAAAATCAATAAATGTAACTTGTATTCAATCCTATAAAATCCTTTATAGTCAAATGTATAAAATCCTTCACACTGCAGTTTTCCCCAATACCCAAACAACACCATCTCCATTATGATGAAAATGTTCAGATCCAATTTTTCAGGTAGGACTGTTTTGGCCTGCACCCCAGTCAATGATTCAATCCAATGATATGATGCCAAGATTTATTGTCAGAAGCCCAGAGATTGTATCTTGAGTGGCAGATAGTTTGGAATAGGGAGTGGCAGCCAAGCTATTAAAAGAGACATTGCTTCATAATGAACAAGATTTATCGTTCGGAGTGTATGTTTGCGTCTTCATGCAGGCGAGTGAGGACTACAGACATTTAGAGAGTCTCTGCGGGGCTATGAATGAATAAAAACCTTATTTTGAACATTAAAATAAAAACAGGACAAAAACAATGAGTCAACAACAAAATAATGTTACATAACATGTCTGAAGCAGATGCTTATTTTCGCTACCCCTTTATCTTCCCTATTCAATACATTTTACAAATTCTCTTCTCCTCTTGTGTCTAATCTCATCTCATTAGCTACATCGCTTATCCTCAGTAGGGTCGCGGGGGTGCTGGAGCCCATCCCAGCAATCATGGGCAGGGGACACCCTGAACTGGTTGCCGGCCAATCGCAGGGCACACGGGGACAGACAACTCCTCTTGTGTCTAATATAACAAAATCTCATTACATAGGTCAGATATCAATAATTATAATAATGACAATAATCACATATTTTATACGCTAATCTTCCTAATACCCATCCCTCAACGTCATCATGCCACTAGTTATGACTAGTTATCACTGCGGCACCAATGATAATAATAGCAATAAAAATAAACTTATTTAGAATAATAGTTCTGATATAATAATAGCAACAATAACAACAAAGTTAACCATAGTTTTAAACGCAGTATTTCCAATCTCACTCATATCCCATTTTCTTCATCCCTGTATTTCCCCAGTAATGTTTTTTTGTATTTAAATTTGAACACGTGAAGAGTTGGACATTGTTTGATCTCATCTTGTAAATGATTCCAAAGTTTGACTCCACACACAGACACACACATACTTTTCCTGGTGGTTCTCACCTTTGCGATTATAAATTGACTAAAGCCCCTTAAGTTATGATATCCCTCTTTCCAAATGAATAATGTTTGGATGTTTTCTGGCACCATGTTTTTGTTGATGTCGTGTCCAAGATGTTCGCCGTGGCGACCGGCTGGCCCCGCCCCCTGGGCACGGCTGCAGTAGGTCAGCTAATTTGCGTGTGTGCTACTTGAGGGTGGGTTGTGGGTTTTGCGGGTGCTGGCTCATTGCATTTTCTGTCTGCATTTCCCGTTCTGTTTTGCTCTGTCCTGTTTCGTTTGAGTCAGAAGAAACCTGTGTTTGCACGTTTTTTTTTTGTTAAAGCCTGTTTGTTCTGTCTTGTCCCTGAGTTTTGGACGACTTTTATTTCGGTAAATAAAAGTTTTGATCGTCAACGCAATTGAGTTCTCCCTTCCTGCCTCCCGCCTCCGTTCTGGTCCGGTCTCCTCGTGACAGTTGACCTTAAATAACAGTTGTGAAGTGAAAAATCTTATGAAATCATTAAATTTTAATAATTTGGACTGCATGAATAAAATATCACTATGATCCCGATATCCTACCCTGTGTATGGTTCTTATTGCACGTTTTTGAAGGATAAAAAGGGGCTGGAGTCAACTTTTGTAATTATTGCCCCAGACTTCTGCACAATATGTTAAATATTGCAGAACTAGAGAACAAAATAATAAATACAATGCATTATAGTTTAAAAAGAATTTGGCTTTATTAATTATTGAAATGCTTTCAGATACTTTAGTTTGTATGTGTCTGATGTGTGTTTTCCAGCTTCATTTATTGTCTATTATGACCCCTAAAAACATAATTTCTGATACAGCGTCTATTGCAGCACCATCCATTTTTAGTCCTAAATCTTGATTTGCCTTGCGATTACCAAAGAAGATTACTTTGATTTTATTTAAATTCAAAGATTATTTATATCCATCCATACTTTTAGGTTAATTAACTCACGATTAATGAAGGCTACCAAATCAATATAGTTATCATTTGAAAAGAAAATGTTAATGTCGTCTGCAAATATTACAAATTTTAATCGTTTTGAAACATTAAAAATATAATTTTATGTATATCAAATAACTTTGGACCCAGGATAGAACCCTGTGGTACTCCACAACTGTCACGATTACCGAGTGGCGCCAATACCCTGGACAGCTGATCGGCTGATGCTCTCTTTTTAAACCCCCGGCTTCCAAGAGGAAGCCGTCAGATCGTTATGCTGGGGTTTATAGTTGTTCCTTGCGCGCATGTTGGTTTAAGATCAGGTAATTGTGTAATTGTAATCCTCTGCAGTCCTTTGAAACATTTTTGTGATTAAGGGCAATATAAATAAATGTGACTTGACTTGACTTATGCGAACTGTTGCCACCAGCTCAGTAAGCCTTTACGTCCGACTCTGTTCCTGCCCTGCTTTTCTCTGCCTGATCTTCGTTGTCAACTTGTTTCTGGACCTGACTTCGCCCCGTTCCACCTGTTCCCGACCTTGTTTCTGAACTCGATACCGCCCTTGCTCTCCCGTCCCGGCTAACGACTAGTATTGCTGCAAATCTATGATCATCCTCGCTCGACACGGAAGTGCCACTTCCGCATCTCCTGCTCCTCTTGTCCGTCAGCCATCGGATCGTGGAAGCAAGCCCTGCTCTCCCTCTTCATTAATAAAAACTGAGAAAACGAGCGCTATTGGGTCCTGTCTCCGTTCCTGGTTTGTGATGTCCATATGCGGGACTTCAATCAACATGGCTTTCCCCATGTGTAGATACCAATAAATGGTAAATGGTCCGCATTTATATAGCGCTTTTCAAGTCAATGAAAACCTCCCAAAGTGCTTTACAATGTGCTTCACACTTACCCATTCACAAACACACTCACACACCAATAGGGAGTCCGCCATGCAAAGCGCATATCTGCTTATTGGGGGCATTAGGGATTCAGCGTCTTGCCCAAGGACACTTTGACATGTAACATGGAGCAGCCGGGAATCGAACCTGCGACCTCTTGATCCCAAGACGAGCGCTTTAAAGGAAATGACTGCGGTATCAAAAGAAAGATATTTGGAATTCTTCATTTCATGGAAGTCTTAAGTCTGGGACTGCAGGTCTGAGCAGGTTTTGGACTCTGATTGTATTTTTCTTCATGCTTTGTTGCTTCACAGGCATGCACTCACAGACCGAGAGGCCGTTCTGACGTCTAGATATACAGGATCTCTCTCTCTCTCTCTCTCTTTCTCTCTCTCTCTCTCTCTCTCTCTCTCTCACTCTCTCTCTCTCTCTCTCTCTTTCTTTCACTCTCTCTGACAAGAAAAAAAATCAGCGGTGGGTACAAATATGTCCATTTGATGTTGATACTTTGATGGCGCCACTCGCAAACAACTGGAGCTATTTTGCTTTCTCTCTTTTTCTTTTTCTCCATCTATCTTTTCAATTTCTCTTTTCACTTTTTCTTTCTCTCCTTCTTTTTTTTTTCTGTCTCTCTTTCTTTTTCTCTGTCTTCTTCCGTCACTCTCGTTTTCTTTCTTACTCTCTATCACTCCCTCCTGTTCTCTTCTTTTTTCTCTTTCACTCTCTCTTTTCTCATTTACTCTGTTTTTCTCTCTCTCTCTTCCTTTTTTCTTTTTCTCCATCTATCTTTTCAATTTCTCTTTTCACTTTTTCTTTCTAACCTTCTTTCTCTTTTTTTCTGTCTCTCTTTCTTTCTCTCTTTCTTTTTCTCTGTCTTTTTCCGTCACTCTCGTTTTCTTTCTTTCTCTCTATCACTCCCTCCTGTTCTCTTCTTTTTCTCTTTCACTCTCTCTTTTCTCATTTACTCTGTTTTTCTCCCTCTCTCTTCCTTTTTTCTTTTTCTCTTTCTCTCTCTTTCTGTCTTTGTCTTTCTGTCTTTGTCTTTCCCCTATTCTTTACTTCTCTTTTTCTTTCACTCTCTCTCTTTTTATCTCTCTCTTTCACTCTCTTGTTCTCTTTTTCTTTCTCTGTTCTCTCTTTCAGTCTGATTTTCTCTCTGTCTTTCATCTTTTCTCTCTCTTTCTTTCTCTCTTTCTTCTTTTGTCACTCTCTTGATTTCTCTCTTTCTCTCTCCCTTTCTCCTTTTCTCTTATTTTTCTCTTTCACTCTCTCTCTTTAATCAGTCTTTTTCACTCTCTTTATCTCTATTTCTCTTTCTCCCTTGTTCCCTCTCTTTTTCTTTCTTTGTTCTCTCTTTTGGTCTGATTTTCCCTCTGTCTTTCATCTTTTTTCTCTGTGTCGTTCTTTCTCTCTTTATTCTTTTGTCACTCTCTTGATTTCTCTCTTTCTCTCTCCCTTTCTCTTGTTCTTTCTCTTTGACTCTCTCTCTTTTTTAATCTGTCTTTTTCCCTCTCTTTGACTCTATTTCTCTTTCTCCCTTGTTCCCTCTCTTTTTCTTTCTTTGTTCTCTCTTTTGGTCTGATTTTCTCTCTGTCTTTCATCCTTTTTCTGTGTCTTTCCTTCTCTCTTTTTTCTTTTGTCACTCTCTTGATTTCTCTCTTTCTCTCCCCCTTTCTCCCTTTCTCTTGTTTTTTTTCTTTGACTCTGTCTCTTTTAATCGGTCTTTTTCACTCTCTTTGACTCTATTTCTCTTTCTTCCTTGTTCCCTCTCTTTTTCTTTCTTTGTTCTCTCTTTTGGTCTGATTTTCTCTCTGTCTTTCATCTTTTTTCCCTGTGTCTTTCTTTCTCTCTTTCTTCTTTTGTCACGCTCTTGATTTCTCTCTTTCTCTCTCTCCCTTTCTCCTTTTCTCTTGTTTTTTCTCATTGACTCTGTCTCTTTTAATCTGTCTTTTTCACTCTCTTTGACTCTATTCCTCTCTCTCGCTTATTGCCATTCTTTTTCTTTCTTTGTTCTCTCTTTCGGTCTAATTTTGTCTCTGTATTTCATCTTTTCTCTCTCTTAATCTTTCTTTCTCTCTTTCTTCTTTTGTCACTCTCTTGATTTCTCTCTTTCTCTCTCCCTTTCTCTTTTTCTCTTATTTTTCTCTTTCACTCTCTCTCTTTAATCAGTCTTTTTCACTCTCTTTATCTCTATTTCTCTTTCTCCCTTGTTCCCTCTCTTTTTCTTTCTTTGTTCTCTCTTTTGGTCTGATTTTCCCTCTGTCTTTCATCTTTTTTCTCTGTGTCGTTCTTTCTCTCTTTCTTCTTTTGTCACCCTCTTGATTTCTCTCTTTCTCTCTCTCCCTTTCTCCTTTTCTCTTGTTTTTTTCTCATTGACTCTGTCTCTTTTAATCTGTCTTTTCACTCTCTTTGACTCTATTCCTCTCTCTCGCTTATTGCCATTCTTTTTCTTTCTTTGTTCTCTCTTTCGGTCTAATTTTGTCTCTGTATTTCATCTTTTCTCTCTCTCTCTCTTTCTTTCTCTCTTTCTTCTTTTGTCACTCTCTTGATTTCTCTCTTTCTCTCTCCCTTTCTCCTTTTCTCTTATTTTTCTCTTTCACTCTCTCTCTTTAATCAGTCTTTTTCACTCTCTTTATCTCTATTTCTCTTTCTCCCTTGTTCCCTCTCTTTTTCTTTCTTTGTTCTCTCTTTTGGTCTGATTTTCTCTCTGTCTCTTTCTCTCTCCCTTTCTCATTTTCTCTTATTTTTTCTCTTTCACTCTCTGTCTTTAATCGGTCTTTTTCACTCTCTTTAACTCTATTTCTCTCTCTCCCTTGTTCCATCTCTTTTTCTTTCTTTGCTCTCTCTTTTGGTCTGATTTTCTCTCTGTCTTCATCTTTTTTCTCTGTGTTGTTCTTTCTCTCTTTCTTCTTTTGTCACTCTCTTGATTTCTCTCTTTCTCTCTCCCTTTCTCCTTTTCTCTTTTTTTTTCTCTTTCACTCTCTTTCATTTAATCTGTCTTTTCACGCTCTTTGACTCTATTCGTCTCTCTCCCTTGTTCCCTCCCTTTTTCTTTCTTTGTTCTCTCTTTTGGTCTGATTTTCTCTCTGTCTTTCATCTTTTTTTCTGTCTCTTTCCTTCTCTCTTTCTTCTTTTGTCACTCTCTTGATTTCTCTCTTTCTCCCTCCCTTTCTCTTGTGTTTTCTCTTTGACTCTCTCTCTCTTTTAATCTGTCTTTTCACCCTCTTTGACTCTATTTCCCTCTCTCCCTTATTCCCTCTCTTTTTCTTTCTTTGTTCTCTCTTTCCTTCTGATTTTCTTCTGTTTTTTTTGTGCCATGTAGCCCCCAAGCTAAAATGAAACCCTTGGTTCATACAATAACAGAAAAATTGCCCACCCAAGTATCAGTTGGAATGCTTCCAACAGCGAGGTTTTTGATTTCAAAATAATGTCTCGGATCTAATAACTGTTGATAAGGAACACAGCCAACCTACCTGGTGGTTGACGCATCGAATGACTGTTTTTGTTTTCCCACGTCAAAAGATGGCAGCATTGTGAATGGCCTATTAAATCGAGTAAATAACGTTGAATAAAAGCATCCTTTGTGGAATGAAATGGAAGCAAAGCAAATGCAACACTGGCATTCCTATGACTATGCACACAAAAATACTTGGCAGAAGATGCGGTGAGGCACTGAGATACCTTGTTAGGAAAAAACACAAACAATCATCTCCCATAAATTAAAGAGACAGCTTAATACCCACTGTCAATCCACAGAGGAATGGAAAAGAAATAAGAGGGAACCAGCCAGGTTTGGAACTGGGCAGAGGTGTGTAAAATCATCCAGACCTGACTCTCATTAAAGGCCAAGTATAAAATGACTGGGGGCGGCAGTGGCTCAGGAGGTAGAGCGCCCGTCTGGGGATCAAGAGATCGCAGTTCGAATCCCGGCTCCTCCGTGTTACATGTCGAAGTGTCCTTGGGTAAGACACTGAACCCCTAATACCCCCAATAAGCAGGCTAGCGAGGGGGCGGCAGTGGCTCAGGAGGTAGAGTACTCATCTGGGGATCAAGAGATCGCAGTTCGAATCCCGGCTCCTCCGTGTTACATGTCGAAGTGTCCTTGGGTAAGACACTGAACCCCTAATACCCCCAATAAGCAGGCTAGCGAGGGGGCGGCAGTGGCTCAGGAGGTAGAGTACTCATCTGGGGATCAAGAGATCGCAGTTCGAATCCCGGCTCCTCCGTGTTACATGTCGAAGTGTCCTTGGGTAAGACACTGAACCCCTAATACCCCCAATAAGCAGGCTAGCGAGGGGGCGGCAGTGGCTCAGGAGGTAGAGTACTCATCTGGGGATCAAGAGATCGCAGTTCGAATCCCGGCTCCTCCGTGTTACATGTCGAAGTGTCCTTGGGTAAGACACTGAACCCCTAATACCCCCAATATGCAGGTTAGCGCCTTACATGGCTGCACGGCCGCTATTGGGAAATGTGGAGCACATTGTAAAGCGCTTTGGGAAGTCTTGACTTGAAAGCGCTATATTTCATTTCATTTCATTTCATGACTGCACGGTGTTAGGAGTTAAATATTAAAATGTATCGTTCACCAAATTGTTCGAATTAGTTATCTGACTCCATTAACCAAACACAACCCGCATTCTCCTAACAATGCATGCTCATTTCTTGATGGAAAAGATGGACAAAAGACTGGTATTTCCACACGGGGGCAGATTTGATTTCTTGAACAATTTAACTAAGAGAACTCCATCAGATATGGCCGAATTAGCCGAATTAGTGTCGCTGGAGCCTCTTCTCTCGATCTCCTGCTTTCTCTCCTCGGCCCACGTTTTTCGCAAGCTGATGTGCCGGCTCCTCCCATGGGCGTGCCAGGGAAGCCCCCACGTGGGGTCCACCACCTCGCCGCGATGTCTGGAAACGCTCAAAACAGCAGAGCGTTTATTAAAACAATGCCTGCCGTCTTCCGTCATCAGGGCCCCTCCGCTTCTAGATGCGCTGATTATCTTATTAGCCTCACGTCCCGTTCCCGCCATTCCTGTAAACAACATTCTCCACTAGGTTGCACTGACCTCGCACCACAGCTCCGCCAGTGAATATCTTTTGCATTAAATGTAATTCGTATTCGATTGTACAAAATCCTTTACGGTCAAATGTATAAAATCCTTCAACGGGCAGCTTCCTTCATCGGGTCATTTCATTTTGACTGTCATAGCTACATTACATTTGTTTTTTGTTTCTTTCATGTTTTTGGTTTAGACATTTTGTCATAGATGTTTTTGTTTGTTACTTTGTTCTTTGTGTTTCCATTTCAGTCTCTCTTTTAGGTCGGGCTATTGCCAGGTTTGATTTTGTTTGGACATTTCGTAGTTTTGAGACACTGTGTTCCTTTGTTAATTTGTTCCTGGTTTTTATTTTAATACTTTTTTTCCCTCAGTTTGTGCTTCCCTTCACATGGGTCTACCCTATAAACCTAACAAATTGTCACGAACCAGGACAGGAAACAGGAATGAGAACCCAATCGCGTAACGTTACTCACAGTTTATTGGGAGAAGAGGAATGCGCGCACACTTGATCCGGGGATTGATGGAAGTAGAGTGAAATTAGAACGAAGGAGTGGTCAAAATCAAACAGATCGGGCTGAAAATAAAATAGGGTCAAAACATAGGCAAAAACGGAAATTCACAGGACTTGAGAAATCACACAGGAGTCTTGCAAACGCTCTCACAACTAACAGCTCAAAGGACCGCGTTGAAGTACTCCCAAGGAGCAATCTGTCAACGCGTTTCAGCCGGTGTCCGTGGGCGGGGCCAATTGGGCGCTGTGGCAACCGTGACAGAACCTGGCGCCACAAGGCGGGGACCAATTGGGCGCCATGGCAACCTTGACACAAATAGGTCACAGCTCGGCTTTAAAAGTCAAGTGGCTGTCAAAATGGCGTATGCACAGAGAGATAATTCAAATTCGTAAATTCAATGATTTGTGTGTTCAAAATTTTTTTTGTTTGGGTGTGAATCAAAAAATGGGATGTTTTACAAATCACGCACACAAAAAACAGCTTTTTTATGTGTTGAAACGCTCCGAGTGTCACGATCCTGTCAGTTGCCCTCTACTGTAAACAAAATTCTGTCGTAGTTATTGATATTGATAAGTGTTTTCTGCTCGGGTGCTTCTTTCCGTCCGTCATGGCTCTCATTCTACCAGGGAATGCAACATGGCGTCCCGTGCAAAGAGCCAATAGAAAACATCTTCTGGCTATCATTTTAGTCACATGAGTCACTCTGATGTACCGATATTTTTGGAGGGAAAACATTCAGGGAGAAGAAGAGTAAGTACCACTTTTTAAACAACTTTTTCGGTGTTTTGTTATTGTTTACTGATGAAAAAGCATAACACGTCCGCGCTGTCACTCTTTTTCTCCCTCTCTCCATCCTTCTCTCTGTTTCTCTCTCTCTCTTTCTCACACTCTCTAGCTCGCCATGACGCTCTCTCCCTCCCTCTCTTCTTCCTTCTCTTTCTCTTGCTCTCTCATTCTTTAGTTCACCAAGTCTTTCTCTTCCCTCCTCTCTTCTTCATTCTGTCTCTCTCTCTCTCTCTCTCTCTCTCTTTTTACCTCACTCCCCCTCCCTTTCTCTTTCACTCTGTCACTCTAGCTCAACATCTCTCCCTGTCTCTCAATCTCTAGCTCGTCATGCCTTTCTCTCAGTCTTTCTTTCTCTCTCTCTCTCTCTCTCTCTCTCTCTCGTTCTCTAGCTCGCCATGTTGCTCTCTTCCTCCCTCTCATCTACTCTTTCTTTCTCTCTCTCTTCCCCTCCCTCTCTTCTACCTTCTCTCTCTTTCTTTCTCTCACTCCACCTCCCTCTCTTTTTGTGTCCCTCTCTTTTTTTTTCTCTCTTTCTCTCTATCTTTCTCTCTCTATCATTCTCTCTAGCTCTCTCTCTCTCTCTAAATCTCTTCTTTCTTTCTCTCCCTCACTCCTCCTTCTTCTCCCTCTCCCTCTGCCTCCCACTATATCTCTTTCTCTCTCTCTCTCTTTCAAGCTCACCATCTCCCTCTCTATCTCTCACTCTCTCTCTCTTTCATTCTCTAGCTAGCCATATTGCTTTGTCCCTCTCTCTTTTTCCTTCTCTCTCTCTCTCTTTCTCTCTCTTTTTTCCTTCACTCCCCTTCCCTTTCTCTTTCACTCTGTATCTCTAGCTCAGCATCTCTCTCTCTCTCTCTCTCAATCACTAGCTCGCCATGCCTCTCTCTCAGTCTTTCTTTCTCTCTTTCTCACTCATTCTCTAGCTCGCCATCTCTCTCGCCTGCCCTCTTAATAACCCCCCTTCTCTCTCACTCCCGGTCCCTCTGTCTCATTCTCTCTCTCTCTCTCTCCCTCCCTCACCCCCCTCCTTCTCTTCCTCACTCTGCTTACCCCCTCTCTCTCTCTTTCTCCCTCCACTTTTCTCTCTCTTTCTCCTGATGC